>NW_020456165.1:769134-790941 GCF_003342845.1 Nothoprocta perdicaria | reverse complement strand
AAAAAAAAAAAAACCCAAAAAAAAAACAAGCTGCTGCCTTTCCAAATGTCTTTGAGGGGCTGTGAGCAGAAGAGAAGAAAGTCAGACAAACTAACCTGTCAGGGGAACAAATGACCAGCTTGTGAAAGACATAGGTTCAAGTCCTGGCTCTTACAGATTCACGGTGGTGTTCACTCTGCTTAAATTCAGGCTCTTAACTTAGCCACAGCTGCCGATTGCAGTCAATGGTAAAAGATTGCTTCTAAGAGAGACTAATTCAGTGCACATAAGGCAGGCTTTTGCTGTAAATTACCTTTGATAAATCAGTCTCCATCTATGTCCATTTATGACATAGGGAGGCCAAACTATTAACTAAACTACCTCAAGTAGATCTCCAATTGCGGGCCAGGATGCCTGATTTAAATTATGATGTATTTTTCTCCTCATTTGACTGGAAATTCAATCCAGAACCAGAGAAAGCGTCCTGAATAAAGTTTTCATTATTAAGAAAACTGAACACTTCCACAACAACATAGATTTTGACATAGGAAAAAAGTAACACTAGACAAGAACTATGTTTGTGACCAAAAATCTTTGGCAAATGATTACAATTCACCTTCAATTTCTTTATTAACATTTTCTCAATTAGATATTTTGAATTAGAAGTATCTGTGAACCTGAGAAATGACCTGTCTACACTTATAAATGAGATACCTAAATACACTAAGAGGTGTTCCTATAATAAAAAAAAAGTCTGTGTTGGGTCCTCAAGTTGATTTATACCAGTTGAGAATTTAACACATGGTGCATTTTAAAAATCATGGTCCTGAAATTCTCAACAACCGTATCCTTGATTTAACTAGACAGAAGTCARTGGCAGTCAGCCAAGTTTACCTTGTTGAATTTTGGCTACTACATTTTGCTGACTTGTGAGGACAGAGGTTCTCAGTTCAAGGACATTTCTCATGCATGAAGACAAGGGACTCTGGAGCAGGATTTTCAGTTTAATCCGCAAACATTGTTTTTGAGGATCATTACACCTCAGCTTTTATATTGGCTGGGTAAACATTGTCAAATCAGTAATGACTAAGTGCGTCTACATACCTGATGTTTGAGGAGATGACTTATGCGAACCATGTCAGATTTCTGATTCTCTGTCAAGAAAAGCTGGTCCCTCATACTCAGCATGAGTAAATTTTGTAAAAGCTGAATGGAGTTAACTGCTGGAGTAATGCAGACAYTAGTCTGGCTCTAGAAGACTATTCAAAAGCAAATGCTATAACAGCATTTGCTCTCGGGCTGATTTTGCTCTCTCACCGGAGCCATGCCTACGTAGCCTACATTTCTTTGTCTTGCTCTGAAGATTGAGCTAGGAAAAAAATAACCTAAATGCTGAATTTAATAGCTTTGTGAATACTGGTTTATAGTATCTTGCTTCTTTCTGAATTAAACCTAATCATTGGTTACAGTAGGTCAGCCGCACTTTGCTTCTAAATCAGAACTACAGATTGCTAAAATGATCTTTATTAATAAATCAATGCATGTGAGGYATTTTAATAATGCTTTTAAATGGAACTCAGGAGAAGAGCATTTTCTCTTTCAAGGAGAGGAAACCATTCAAGCTGTCACTATTACTTGTCTAAAGGACTCGGTCTGCAATTCCATATAGGAGTTTCAGCCTCCTGCAGCTGGGAAACACCTCTCCCTTGCAATTATTAATGCTATGGCGTTTAAAGTAGCTTGGCCACTTTAGCTCTTGAATTGCGACCTTCTATTGGACAATGTTTAGCATACTACTGTTATCAGTTCAAAACAGATCAACTAAGATCACTCATGAACAGGAAGACTTCAGTGAGTGCCTAACACATATCTACAATAATAGACATAAGAGCCTTTTTTTTTTTTTTTTTTTTTCTGAAGTACAAACATCTGCAAGTTATACATCTTAAGAAATGTCATAAGACACAAGAAATGTTTTTTACATTAATTGCAGGTATGTTATAGAAGAATTCTGAGTTAAATTCTCTGTCAAGGATCATATACTGCATTAGTTTTTCTTCTAAATTAAGCRAGTTTCCCCAAGAAGACAAGTATGTCAAAGAAAAATCAGTGTAAGCTTATTTTGGTCATTAATGCAATGATGTGTGATTTTCATTTTCACTGTTTATCATATTTACCTACAAAACTACAAAATTTGCTTATGCTACRGATAGAATACAGACACTCACATACCTGAAAAAGACAAAGCTCATCTAACGTAAAATGGCCATTTGCCTCTACAACTGGAGGTTGTGAAGCACTGAATACAGAAGTCAAGAATATTCAACTCAAACATCACCATCTGAAAGACGGACAGGAAAGACATCCTCTGTCTGATAGACATGAAGACAAACTCACAAAATAGGAGTACATGGAAACTTCTACCTTCCATGAGTGAGTTTACAGCAAGGGCTTTAGTACACAAAAATAGAAATGCAGGCCTGAAAAGGGCAGATCTTGGCGGACTTTCTCAGATCAGATGATTATGAGTTACTTTCATTTGAATCAAGTGTAAGGAAGAAAACAAACCTCTAACCAAAGTTTTGGATTTCAAGAGGATGGCCTTTGAAGTTCTACATTTACTTGAAGAAATTCCAAGCTGTCAGCACTCTCAGTTCCCCGGGTGTATATTTTAAGCCACATCACACTTAGGAGTGTGACACAGAGATACTTGAGCTGGTGCCTGACTGAAGTAATATGTGCACACCAAGAGCAGCATGAAGATATTACCTCTGGTCTAGAAAGCAGCAGTGCTGTATAAGCAAGTCACTGCATCTCAGCTAATGAGTGCTGGCTCTCAGCAAGTACCGAGTACTGATGACCTGCCCAGCCATCAGTCATAGATCTGGCTTGGCCTTTGCTACCCTTGAGCCATCAGATCTAGACATGCTTCACTGATGAAGATAACCGAACAGAAACTGTCAGGTGCTTGGGTGCACTTGGATGTGTAGAAGGCATAGAATTTATTCAAAGCAAGTATGTTAAAATCTACCTGGAAACCAAAATAAAAATAAAGATTTTGTTTAGATACGTGCTCCTGGCATGCTGTATGAATAGTTACCTAAGAAAATGGTACTGTAAATAAGCAAAGAGTTTACAAAGAATGGTTAGGGAGGGGAGGGAGAGAAAGAAAAAGAGAGAAAAAGATATCCAACCTGGTGTGCAAAGAAAACTGGATCTTTCAGACTGAGTTGCTTAGGTGAGAGTGCTTTCAAAAATACTTAGAAATATCAAAGGGTTGATACAGGTTAGGAATAGAAAAATAGGATACAGACAGCTGTATTCTAGCGATGTGATAATACATGTCTCAGAACCTAACGAATATCTCAATTTCCTCCAAGAGCAATGATCCTGAGGACAAATAATAGGAAAAAGTAGGAAAAAAAGATGCTGAAATGGAAAATATGATGGTAAAAAAGCAGTCCAGTGATCTGTTGAAGTGAAATGGAGAAAAGAAACCAGATAATATCCACTGTGAAATCTTACTTTCAAAGGGTAGAAAAGAAACCAGATAATCTCCATTGCAAAATCTTACTTTRAAAGTCTAGGATCAAGACTTCTTAATAAATTTATCAAGCTAAAAATGATACACAAGAAAATAAACACCTGTTTCAAGAGGGAAAAGTGATCCTATCAAGCCCAAGTTTGTAGACAGGACCTCAATAGTGCTTGAAGGAAAGGGAAAATGAAAATTAAAAAAAAAAAAAAAAGAGAAAATTTTAAAAAAGAAAGTAAAAAAAAAAGGGGGGGGGGAGAGGGAGATACAATGTAACCAGAGTTTACTAAAGGTAAATAATTCATGATCAGCTATCTTGGAAAAGAACAAATTTCTAGACAAAGACAATATTTTAAGTCAAAGATAGCTTCTATCTATTTGAATTTTATTAAAATTGTTGAGTATGGTACCAAGTGAGAATGCATTACCTAAGATTGAGGAGATGGAGATCGGCAGAGAAGTTACAAGTTGAGACAGACAGCGAGTTCACTGGAAGATGGTTGCTGTTGAAATGAGAAGCTGAAGAAAAGTTGTTGGTGGCCTTCTCCAAAGACCAACATTGGTCCAGACCTAGGATCAGTCTCTTTTTCTGCATTTTTATTACTGTGTTTTATGTGAAGATTAGGAACGTCAGAAGGTCACTTTCTTCAGACACAAGAATGGAGGCACTAAGAAAACTGTGGAGGACCACCATTTGAAGCCTGGAAATGTGGTGTGGCTTAGTTGTACAAAAGCAAGCTATTGTACATGAGATCCAATCAAGCCAGCTCTGGATCAGAGTGGTCTTACTTGCTGGAAATGATAGAGGAGAAATAGTATGGTGATGCCTGGTAAACCAGAAGGTGACTGGGAGACACTAATGGAATACAGTCATGAGCTTAAAAAAAAGAATTAGGAGCAGGATTTCCGGAAAAATACCCACGTATTAATGCTATTGTACAAGACCTCATGTATAACATGGTTTGCAATTTTGGTCACCTATTTTCAAGAAAGATTATCCAAAGTTGATGCAAGTTCACAGATCTATTATGAGAATGAAATGAAGAATAGTGAGTTAATCCTATGTCAGCCTGTCTTGTTTAGTCTAGGCTGAAAAGAGATATAAATGATTACTACAAATGACTAAACCAAGAGTAGAAAAGAGTTTTTTTAAGCTAAATTAACATTATCAAAACTATAATGATGCACAAACTAGCCAGAAATAAAGTGAAAGTCAGTGGAGTTGGGACCAGTGTCCTTTAGCTGTTAGAGAATCCAGATGCTGGGAGAACTTTTCAGAAGTAATGGTAATAAACCTTTTTTTTTTTTTCCTTTTTTTTTAGGTTCAACAGGATTACCTCATAAAAAAAAGGAGGATTAGACTGTCTATGCACTGAAAAAAATGTTTTATTTGACTGAAAATTTGCGATATTTTTAGTAAATCCCTTTTACCACACAAGACGAGTCAAGTCATCTTTAATTGTTGGAAGACAATAGGCATGTTTTTCATTTTTGATAGCAAGGCAGAAAGTGTGGTGAGAAAAAAAAATGAATTGATCACATTTCTATCTTGCCTAGGAATTGTTATGCCTGAGAACTGACTTGATATATGCATCACAGAGYAAACAATATTATCAGGATATGAGTAGGTAAGAGAGAAGGGTAAAAATAAACCTAAATATTAGACATACAAGTATAATGAAGATATTATTCCTAGTGATACAATATTATTTTCTTGCTTTTAATCTTTACATAATTTGTTCTAACACTTCATCAAAAAGTAGCACAGAAAAATACGTTCCCCTTAGKCTTGCCTTCACAGCATATACTCACCATTTTATGTAGTGGCATGTCACTAATCTAAAGAGAGAGAGATGGTGTTTTCTTCCCTTTTCACAGGATTTGTTAAAGCTCTTTTGATATTCCCTTGAAGATAACTGCAGCACTAGTTTGCGTACTGGATATTTATCAGTAGCGTGGAGGGTGAAACACTAACTCTATGCCATGCTCCCTGCCTTTTTTAAATATTCATTGACCAGTAGCCATCTATGGAACCTCATAAAGTATTAACTCTTTAAGCAGGGCGGACTTCTGCTTAGCACAAATCCTGCGTGATTTAAATCCCATATCCCTTTAAAAACGCAAAGAGTTTCAAGCTGTTTGTGATAGTTAGGTACCTAATATTAACATCTGGTTCTGAAACTTCGCATCAGTAATTTTCCTCTGTTGGACCAAGAGGACAGGAGAAAGTAAGYTCAGATTTCTTCGCTGATTTGTGGGTATGTATAAATATCTACATCTTTAACTTAAGTACTGAATCTTTCTTCTTGATTTACTACTTTTCAGCAAATTCATACTAAATACCAAGTTAAACTAGTGCTTGAACAATTATGCTACATTTTCGGAACAGCCAGAAATGACGTTGAAGACAACTGGCTGTGTTTGCCTGCACAATTGCCACTGGTTAGTCAGTATACAGAAATGTAAGACTTAGACAGACTCATTTATTTTGTGATAGCCAAAGTGCCATATTTATTCAGAGGTCTAGTTTCTCATTTTCTAGCTATTCAGCCTACCTAACTGACCCAAGAGTAAGCAATTTGTTGAGCCAGCAAATTTCAGAGAAAACTTTAAAGTTATTACACCCAAATATACGTGAGTGCAATACATAACGGTTATAACTGGACTTGTTAGGAGGTAGATAGAAATGGGCGATATGGTGAAAGAACACTTGGCCCTCACAGGTGCCCACTGGTTTACAAATAAATAACTTGTACATGACAGATTGCCTGCAATGGCACAGACTTAACACCCTAGCGGCTCTTCTGCACTGTATGAGAGACACTTGACAGCTGTTCAAAATACTTGCAATGAAACAGCAATAACTTRAAGATCAGCAGTGCTGACCAACGCTGCTGACATTAACTGAAACATCGCAGAGACTCAGGTCCCTCTAAAACTTAAAAATAGGAACAGTATTTTCCAAGGTGCTCACCTCTAGCACCTGTGRGAGCTCCCAGATATTACTCTTAGTGCAGAAGTCGTGACTTGACTCACTGTTAGTGAAATCAGCAGATGGTCTCTTTCCTCTTCATATAGAAATGTCAGTTGAGTATAAGAAGGACAAAGCTTACATGGTTACATGCCAGCTATGCTGAATTGGAAAAGAAATACTTTTTTATATATCTTTTTTCCTTTAGGCTCATTCATATGCCCCCAGATTTTGCTTTTATTAAATTTCAAGGTACCTTCATGTAAGAGGCATCAGGATAAGGTCTAATTGCTCTTGGTAGACTTGCTATATTGCTAACTTAGTGATTATACAAGTATGCAGCATGTCTTTAATTGCTACCACCAGGAAGAAATCTCCCATTAGGATTCATTAACTAATGACTTCCTCCTGTGCTGGGAAGAAAATCTGCAAAATTCTTCCACAAAGTGGCCATTTGCCTTCCTGGAAGACAGGCATGAAGGACTCATAATCACAAATGTATACACATAGCAGAATTAGCAATTACATGTGTTTATATGGTACCCTTCTAAATTTCTACTTCTAGTATAGCTTAAGTATCCACTCAAGTAGTTGACAGGTGTCACGTAAATGTTTAGGGAGACAATATATTATTTTAAGTCATTAATTATAATTTTGCATCGTTCATATATTTCTGCTGTGAAGTTCTAAGCCCAGCAGCAGTATCTATACTGCTAGAGGAAGCTCTAGTTAGAGTATTTGCTGCACTTTGGACAYCTGTTTGAAAGAATACATTGGGGCTGTTGCATATAAAGTGACTGAGGACGCACARTCCAAAAGACACATGCATATTACATCTCCATGTTCAGCATCAGAGTTTGCTCACCTCTAAGCATGCTCCTGATCCATAGGAAGAGGTGGTATGAGGCTTTAGTGTTGTTTATGAATGAGAGGCACTACTGTGGAAGGGGTGTGTGACTAAAGCATGAGAGCCATGCTCTACACTCTTCCAAATTTCTGCTGCTTCTCAATTTCCGCCTCGCAAACTCGCCGCTAGTCAGGAATTGCAGAATGTCCCGTGTCATCTCCTAAGTGCAGACTGGAGTGTGTTAGCTGGACACATTTCCTGGACTTTGGTGCTGTAAGGGATTATATGCTACAGTTGTCCATGACTAAACAGGACTGGAAGTAGATCCGTGTTACATGAGTTCTACATTAGTTCTTCAAAGTTTTATTTCTGCTGAAGGGCTTCCAGAATATTTTAATGGTTGCTATTATCCATATTGTTTCTATTTCTACGTTTGGAGACATGAAAGAGTTTTGCCACAGAAACAAGTTATAGTAACTAGATACTGCCTAAACTCTTCTGCACCAACTGCAGCGGACACAGACTTGTTCCCGCATAAAATGGAGAGGTACCTGAAGAAAGCAGAGTCCTCTATGAATGACGGGACAGCTCCCTCAGCAGGGGTACCACGAGATAAAGGCTTGCAAGCAGGCCCTTGGCACAGACCAACYTAGGCATGTGTCAAACCCTCTAGCTTCTGAAGTCCCTCTACTCCCTTGGGAAAAATAGCACAAACAATAGGTTTATAAAATCACTGAGAGTTCCTTCATTCTCATGTTTGAAAAAAAAAAMCAAAAAATATAATCTGATTACCCTAGTGATCAGAAGCCTCTTTTGACAYTATCTATCGAAAGAACAATACAGCATGCTTTCTGATAATATTTGCAAGCTTAAAATGTAAATACACAGATTATATATTTACTGAAAATATCTGCATGCAAATAATGGCATCAACTGATCTGTACAGACATTCATAGCCGTCGTCTGTTCCCCTGCATCACTTCAAATGCTCACAAGACTTGCAAAAAAGATGATAATAACATTTGATTATAAACCAGTGAGCAATCTCCTTCTTTTTTTTTTGGCCAGATGTGCCTAATTCCTATTGTTATCCTTGTGAGTGCCTCAGATGCACAAGCAACCAAAATGCATCCTGCACACTGCACTTCTCTTTCTCTTATTTTTGGAGTCCTGTTGGCCAATGGACGCTGGACAGAGAGCTCAGTGACCTGGTGGGGAGCCCCTCAAGGACACGGTGGCCATCTGATGGTGAAATGGCACCTCGAGCACCGTAACCCTGTACTGGGCAGAGGGCAAGGACTGCAGCAGAGAGAACGTGCAGCCTGCACAGACCTGGACACAGCGCACGTGAAAAGGTGGCTTTGTCCATGCAGTGGAGGCACCGCTCATGTCTGGGACCTCACCATACTGATGGTGCTCCCACCAGCCAAATAATAACTCAGTAACTCCAGGGAAGTGCTCTCTCCCGGATACCGGTGCACCAGATCAGAGAGYAAACAAATTACTCTTTTTAACTTGTTATTTCCCATTAACAAGGAAYAGCATAGCCATGTCTCAGTAGTGCTGAGTGTGTGTGTGGTGAAAAGCTGGTGATGAGAGAGCTCTTTTCTTTTAAGGAGGCCGTTTCAYGCAGGGAATACCTTAGCTCTCTTCCTTGGAGTAGAGCATCTAAAAAAAGACCCTAAATCTCACGTCAGAACTCTACCCACACAGAGAGATTATTGCAATTCACTCCACGGAAATCTCATTATAACTCAGAATAACGTAGCTTCTTCCTACGACAGGCTCAGGCAGCCAGTGCCTTTAAACTAGGGGCAACACGAAGCATCTCTGTCAAGCAGCTGCTCAGTTCACACSGTGGTTCCTAAGGCACTGCCCGGCAGCAGGCTCCTAGTGGCAAGGACCTCCCTATTTTCATGTTTGCACAGCACATAACAGCACTAGGACTACGGTTCGCAGGATGGGTTGTCAGATGCTATCATGCTGTGGATGTGTAAAAGTACATTACACAGGTAAGCTGCAAAAAGCATTCCCTCTGAAAGGTTACTTTTCTCCTTTTACCTCCCTCTCTTTTCCAAGTCACACCCTGGCTGGCAGAAAAACTTTTCATACRCAACTCAATTAAAAATTTAGAGACCATACCATGCCACTTGAGCAGGCTGTGGGCTTCTCATCAAGGTAAATTGAACCACATTTAATAATTAATAAGTAAATAAGAGGCTAAGGGGAGGAAAAATACTCTTTCTTGAGTGGCGAACATAAACRTGCTTGTGCCAAAACTGTCACCAATATCTTGTTTCAGTGGCTGGCTTGCTGAACAGTGAAAGTTCATTGATGGGTCGGTGAGGAGGTAAAATACCCCAACTCCCYCAGGGAAAACTCTCTGGGCTCATGACAGCTAAAAATATCAACTGAGATCAATCCCCTTCATGGGTCTCCATTTCCCATCCACCCCCCACAATAAAGAGGAGAAAACACAAAGAAACCCCCCCAAACCCCAACATCWCAGCACTCCAAGCCGCCCAGGTGACCAGCACTCCTCACAAGTATGACCGTCACACTGGGGATCACTTACAGCTGCCTATTTCAAACCCTGCCACAGGGCTCCCCGTAAAAAACCAAAGCAGCAYATCCCCTTTTTAAAGCAAGGAAAGCACAAAGCAGGGAAGGAAAGGAAATCTTGCCCTCTGGATACCTTTGATTCCTGGCTGGTGGTTGATGCTGGGGAGGGGGGCTGCTCAGTGCTCTCCGCTTCGGGCTCTTTCTCCACGCTGTCCACGCCGACTTCGGCCGCGCTGCTTGGAGGGATCATTTTACCTCAGAAAAGCTGCTCCTATCAGGAAAAGAGCCACAGACCTTTCTCGTGCTGCTCGATTCAATGTTTGCTCTCTTCTCCGCTCTCCTAGAGAGAATGAACTCCGATCACGCTGTTTCACTACATTTGCCAGACTGGAATTCTCTGGATTTCCTTTTTTTCCGCCCCCCCCCCCTCCTCCTCCTCTCCTTCTCTTCTCCCTCCTCCCTCCCTCCTTTCCCTCCTCCCCTGTGCAATTCCTGCTGTGCAAGGAGCACGTTGCTGCTGGCGCTGTCGGTGGGAGCCGTGCCCGGCAGCCCCGCGCTCCGGCGGCAGCGAGCCCGAGCCGCTCGCGCGGACGGGGCACCGCAAGGAGGAGTTGCCCGGCTAATGCCTTGAATAGCTTTGCAGGAGCTGTGTGCAGGAGTGAAGGGAAGTCCTGTGCACATGCACATGCACGCGCAGAGGCATGCGGCGTGCACGGCGTCTGCAAGCGCTTTGCCTTCTAATCCGGCTGGACGGCACTGGGGYTGGGGGTGCAGCATTACAGCCTTGCAAGTCTCACGTTTTCCCCCAGGAACTCTAGACGGACAGGAAGAAAAGGAGCATCACTCAGTTCATGACACCCCGCCAAAAGGCTGTGAAAAATCATAGCCAGAAAGTGTTCCTGAAGCACAAACACCTTGCTAACAAGTGGTAAGGGGCAGCAGCAGGAAAGCCTCGAGCTCCTCCCCAGAGCATTCCCAGGCACGGCAGGGGAGCCCTGCTTGCTTGGAGCGACCAGGATCGCCCGGAGCTGCACGAATCCCGCACCTGCAGGTTGCCATGGCAATTGCGCTCTGTCAGGGCTACGCTCCATCAGGGAGCCCGAGTGRCCTGGAGGCTCCCGGAGCACCAGGACTACCAATCTTGGCACCACAGGTTGAGTGGCGGAAGGTCATGGCAATGTAGTGGATGGATGAYTGGGAGTTTGCTGATGATTTAAATCTGCAAAGGTGCTTGTCACCTCTCCTGCCTGCTGGCCCAAAGTGCACGACATGGGCAGGTAAATGGATGTGCTCCTCACCAGATGTGCCCGCTGCACYGCGGGGCCGCTCCGCACAGCTGGGCAAGATGCCTCCTGTGCCTTTTGTTTAAGGAAGAAAAAATACGACTGGGTTTCCAATAAGCTTTACTTACGTTCTGAAAAGTGCAGAGAAAAAAAATGCTTGCCCACTGTTATATATTTGGAAGTGGTTTGCTGAGGTTTGAGCCAGATAAAAGTTTTAGTAGTTCAGGAGAGGGTGCCACACTTTTTTTCTGGCCCCATTCCTTAGAAATAAGGTTGCTGCTTGCATCTGCCTTGCAGGCCCCCTCCACCCAGATAATCTGTGGGTGAAAGGAAGGCAGGATTTCAAGGCAGTAGGAATTGTGTGGATGAAAGCCAGAGCAGAGATTGTCCTGCAACCTCTATATTCCTTGCAACTGTGCAGAAGCCAGGAAAACACTCAGCTTTTCTTTGAATCCCCAGTGAATTTTCAGGATTGGCAGTGATATGGGGAAGAGAAGCTCTTTTATTTTTTTTTCCTCTCTGTAAGACAGAGCACATAAGATAGTGAAGTCTTTACCAGAAAATAAACATGAAACACCACAATGCTATTTGCACAGCTACTTCAGAGCAAAAGTGCATCCTAAGCGTCTGTCTKTATTTGGCCTGCAGTCGCTAGCACCATTACAGGGATCAAAGCAAGAATACAGGTCGCTTGCTGAGGCAGCTTCAATGGCAGCTGAGACTGAAGCAAGGAAATACAGAGCCAAGAGTGGCGTATTTGGCAGGTGGGTGAAAGAATTGATTGCCAAGGGTTTGATTTTTGAAAGAGAGCAGAATCTTAGACAGTTCCTGCCCGAGCCGGAGGAATTCCCAGATGCAAACCGTGCTTCTTCCCCCTAGCAAGACAGATTTAGGTGGTGCTGCAAAACCACTGTGTCAGCAATGAGCAGGGACTGCCCAGACTCACAGTTTGGGAGAACCAAGGCAGCTGTGGGCAAAGGTGTCCTTGATGATCCTGCCTACTGCACCATGGTGAGGAGACAGGGCACAGGGTCTGCCTGTTTCAAGGACTATTCTGGAAACCCATCAATGTGAGAAGTACTTTTTTTTTTTCCAGTTCCCCAGGAGTGCTTTGAACCAGTCTTTCATGGTAAAAGATAAAAACGCATCTTCTAGGGGTGAACTTGTAGGTCACCTCCAAAATGGGGTTGAAGTTGGCTGGCTAATGGTTAACACTCTAAGCATTGTAAAATCCGGCACACATTTTATATGAAAAGCTTGTAACGTCATGACTGTGTAAGTGACTATCATACCACTCTCTACTCTCTTTTTTTGTTTTACCAAATTAGTGCTGACACCTGTTGTACCCGCTCTTTTCTCCAAATTACTCACTTGTCAACCATGACTGATTTGTCAGTTACTTGACAATCAGCCTGGAAAGATGAGTCAAATGTAAAATCTTACCAAAAAAGATTAAAGAAAAAAAAAAAAAAAGGAAAGGAAAAGACGTTATTCATGTTTAGACCACACACATTTTATAGAGAAAAAAAGAATTATAGAAGAGTGGGGGTCATAGGTATCTTTTTTTTTTTTTTTTWAATACCTGATGCATGAACCACCTTGTAGTCCTGAGGAATATAAAATGATGCAACACACAAAAAGAAAGTGCATTAAGACAGTAGGTAMCTCTCTTTAGAGAGACACAAAGCAGTGATCAATCAGGTCGCCAAAGGAAAACCCTCAGAGGAAAGCTGAATGAAATCCACCAAAAGTCCAACTTCCAAGAAGATGAAAACTGCACAGAAGGCCACCAAACACAGAAAAAAAATATAGTTCTGGCAGTTGTAGCACAACTTCAGCTTTTCTCTAAGTCCCTCAATTCTCTCCAGTGAGCGTTCCAGATGAGAAACAGTGATTTAATTTCTTAATTAATCCAATTTTGCCTTTGTGGAAACTGGCAGTAGGTTTTCCGTCTAGTGCCATCTGAGATGATGGGAATTTTATTTTCAGCATGGTGCATTTAGCCAGACCTTTGTGGACCTTTGCACCAGACTGTTCTCTGAAATATTAGCTTGTGTCCACAGTTGGCTACCAGACTGAAAAGATCCGATTTGCTTTAATGGAGTATTTGCCTGTGTTTCTAGGTAACTGGCTTGTAGGTGCTTCTCTGCCAGCAAATGTTGTACCCACAAAGAAAACAATATGTAAATAGCACCATGTAGCTCTTTTTTTTTCCCGTTTTCTTTTTCTTTTTTTTTTCTTTTTTTTTTTAATAGTTACCTCTCTCCCTACCCCCCGTTTGTTTTCAGTGCTGTCTTGACAGTTCATCAAGCAGCTAACAGAGTTACAACTCCCTCTTGGATTTTGCTTGTCAAAATGCCATTGAAGGGCTACAATTGCCAGTCCATCAGGCTGGAAGCAGAAGCCAGTCACTGCTCTGAAAGCATTCCTGGTGCTTTCGGGATAACAGTGCTCTGCATTTTAACTAAAACTGTCTTAAAGTACTTTGCAGAGTTAAAGTAATAAGCCTCCCACTGCTCCAGAGTGTGATTTTTTTTTTTTTTTTTTTTTTTACTGTACCAAAGGAGTAACAGCGGAGGAAGCCAAACCAACAGATTTGTATTTGTGCCTAAGCAAGGAGAAAAATGGAACCTCCACCTGAGTATTAATTTCAAAACTATCTTTCTCTCCTTCTGCAGCAATGCTACGGGGAGCAATGCAGAGATCACACTGCATCTTGAGCGACTCGAATCTATCTTGCAAAGACATTTGCAATCTCAACCATGAGATGGAAACGCTGCTACCCAGACATCTAGTTCAGGAAAACGACGAATGGCTGCATCCTCCTGTGACAGCTGAAAATGTCTGAGAAGGGGAGGAGAGGATGTAATTACAAAAATTGGAATTTAGCCAAGATCCAACAAGTAGTATGTTCAGTCTTACAGAAAGCATAGAAATACCTTTAAATAACCAGCGACAGTCCCGACCTGATTTTACATCTCTGCTAGCAATGTGATTCCTTCTCACTTTTTATAGGAACGTGATATAAAAAGAAGAAGCCTGTGGAATCACTAGTACCATTTCCTGCAACTCACAGATGCTCTGTGAAATTCTTGTAGCCACTCACCAAATGCCTTGGCCCAGGGCAATCACTTCATGTGGTGGAGATCTAGTCATGCAAGCACAACAGGACGTCYGTCTGGGTATCCAAACTCCAGATGTTTAAGGCAATGTCAAAGTTACGATAATTAATACAATCTTCTCCATATTTTCTGGACTCCTCTTCAACCTCACTCCTGCTCTCAGAAAATGGAGCCACTACGAATTATCTTGAGAGCTCCTGGTAAAACTCAGAAGTCTCAGATGCTCATACAGTCTTGGACAGCTCTTTCCACCTCCTTGCCTCAGCCTTTTCCAGAGAGGAGGAGAAATAAAGCCCTGCACAGGGTCACCACGCTGAATCCTGACATTTTTTTTTCCTCCAGCAGCTTTCCACAGAAGGGAGATTTTAATCTTGTCTTTCTTTCCTAGGCCTTCCCCTGACCTGAATTACCCTTCAAATTCACTTGCCCACTCATTAGCCTTCCAGGCTTGTGAGCTGGGTGTAAGAGCTTGCAGGGCTCTGCTGCATTTGTCTCAAGTTCCTGCCTTCTCTGTTCAGCATGATATCGAGTGCTGTATCATAATGAGCTATTTCTTAGCTAATGTCAGTGAAAATGCATCAAGAGCAATGTTTTGCTTAGGCTGTAAATAGAATCCAAAATAAGACTTGGCAAACATTCCCAGCATAGCTAGTGGCGAATACAGGGATATATGTGTATATATATAAACATGTTTTTCCTACAGATATCTCTTGGCCAAGCACCAATTTTAAGAAGGCTGTGCATGCACAGCATTACCTGTCTTAGATAGTTATAGCATGCCTGTCACTGCAGTATTTAGTCACAAACATACATGCTGAATGCAAAATGAGCCTCCCTACCTACTGCAAGCCTGCAGCAGCTGTGCTAGCATATTCTGCTTTGGAAGTGTCCTGACCTTTGCCAGGAAAGAGGTATCGGTTTGTAGGATTCAGTTACACATAAAAAAATGTTTTAAGCACTTTTGGATTCTACAGGATGAAAGGCCCTGTAGAAATATCCAAAATTATCATGACTAACATTGCACTCTATCAGATTAGTACATTTGTCAATTGGAATAGCAGTGTGTCTGATGAGGGATGGCCACCATTACGTAAGTTTTTCCAGCTGTTCTATTACATCTCTCAAACAAGAAAAAAGAAAATAAATGTTCAGCCTCTTATAAATCTGGTGGGAAGGAATAGCCAAGTATTCCTTTTGTTCCTTTGTTCCTCAGTAAGATGCAAAATTTGAAAGACAATACTGATGGAAGGTGGSTTGGTAGTCTCTCTAGGTGGTCACCACTTCAAAACTAAAATTGTAAGTAAAGCTTCAATAGAGTAAAAGGAAAGGCAGACCTTAAAAACACAACAAGGAGTTATCTGCAAGGATGTATGATATTTTACTTGAAAGAAATAAGAATTCTTAAAGTCCAATGTAAAATGATTACAGAAAGATAAATTTGTCTTCTTGGTAAAGATAAGACTATCAAGTATAATCTACAACCAGCACTACACATACACTAACTCAGAGAGGACAATGTACAGTAAAAATAAAAAATCACRTCTCATTATTAAGTCAAGAAGCAGTAACAAACCCACTAAGCATTTCTAGAAGAGAACCTTTCCAACCAGGTTTCCCTATAGAAATATCATTTAAAAAAAAAATACTCTAGTGCATACTTTTTTTTTTTTTGCTTGAAGCAAAAGAAAACAATACGATCGCTTGCTTCCCTTTGAAATCRTAACACAGAGCATCTTGGAGTCATTGCTTCTTTTGTAAGTACATACTAGTGCCACCTATTATTCAAAGGAGTCAAGCTCAGCTGCAAGAGCAAACTGTTTCATTAGCAGAAGTAGTCAAGATTCTCGAAGTATAAATGCCAGAAAAGAACAGAAATAAAAGAAAAAAAGACGGGAAAGTTGCCCAAAGTATAAATGCCTTTACCTTCCACCTTTAGWGGGTTAACAGAAACATCAGTTATATTTTCCTGGTGTCTTTCAGTCAAATCACCTACAGGAACGGGAGGATTTTTTATTCGTGACTCTGATGTCTGCGAGTGTTTGAAATGTTTAAACAGAGAAGGATGGTGCACAGGAGCCAGTGAGGAGCTGAACCTCACGGGTCTCCATGGAGTGGGTTATCTCAAATTTGACTGCCTTTACAACTCAGTTCAATTGCTTCTACCTTCTTCTAAGTTTTTCAAAAATTTCCTGGAACACCTAGTGTTTGAGATACTGCAGCTTAGCCAAAACCAGAACTAACAGAACTGAGTACTGGTGGTTGGACTTGCATAAATTCACTAGACCTGCAGAATAAAAAAGGAAAAGTTTGTGGCAGAAAGGACAGCCATGATCTCACCGAGGAAGGCACCATTTGCAACTGGGGCATTCCTTAGGAACCCCAGATACATGATGAAACTATCCAAAAAGTGAAGAGAGTAGGACAGTATAATTTTGGTCATACAAAAAAAAAAAAAAAAAAATTGTGAGAAATTATCGAAGGAAAAGATTAGTTGAAATATTGCAAGCTGCAATAAAAAGTAATTCTTCTTCCAAGAGGCTGTGACCGGCCCTCAAATTTACATACCTGCAAACACAACAAGTTTAAATCTAATTTGTGAGACCTTCAGGCTAGGTATTGTCCTCCTATTTTGTGATGGCACAGCATCTACAAACTAGTTTTGCTTTCTTTCTGGTCTTACTCAGGCATTTGAGCAAAGCAAATAAATAATCATTTAAAAATTTTGATAGAGCAAAGCAAATTGATCATTTAAAAATTGTGGATGTGTTTCTACTCAATCCCAGCAGCACTATAAGTCTAACTTCTGCAAATATGTTGTATGCAAAAGTTTTATCATGAACATCTTCTCTTTGCTTCCCCGCCTTCCCTCTCCTCTCCCCATTCTGTTATGATAAACAAAAGTTCTGCTTTTCTGCACCCACCATGAGAAGTTGGAGGAAGGAGAACCAAGGCATTTTAAAAAATGACAGATAAACCCACTACAGTATTTTTAGGACCAAAGTCTTAAACAAAGATGTCAAAGTAAAGGAGTGGAAACTAAACAGTAGTTTTTATATATACATTCATATGGTACATAAAGGACTCCACACAGTAATGGCTTCATATATTGTAACTGTGCTGAGTGATAGATAATAACAGGCAGCAAGGCTCGAGAAAGGCGGGGAAAAGAAGACTGCATTAAGAGCTCCATATATCAAAGCAATACTGTAGAGAATGATCTGATTTAGAAAAAAAGGTGGCCACTGTGTGTTTCTGTGACCCCCTAATGAGAGCTTTGTGTAGCAAATCTATTTTTATCTTCCACAGAGGAAAGCAAAGAATGAGCACAACTGTGAATGGTATGTTTTAACTGCAGATAGTTGGTAAAGGGTTTGATTTATTTTTAGTATGTTTTTTAACCTCATTGCAGCCAATGGATTTATGAGGACACTTAAAAGCCATTTCTCCATGTTCTGAAATATACCATTCTCAAATCATCATGGGTGGGATTTTCAAAAATGCTTCATGTAGCTTTCTCTTCCACAGCTGAGCAAGCTGCCTCTTTTCGAACTAGACAGAACAGCTGGATTGTAATCAAGCCCTTAGCTGAAAATCATAACCTCACTTGGTCTAAAGACTTCTAGTGCTATTCTCATTGTTATTACTGTTATTAGTAGTAGTATTGCTATTATTACCATTATTATTATTTAGTATTAATCACCTATAAATTACTCCGGTGCTCAGGAACAAAATCAGAAATAATGTGGTTGGCTTCACTAATCTTGTGTCCATATTTTCACTGATCAGAAAGTCTTAATGGAAAGCTTTATTCCCCCAACCCAGAACTTATTCTGATCTAAATGTAAGAATTAAGTGGTAATGAGCAGGAAATACATCATAACATGCAGCTGTGAACATTATTCTTGCACCTATCTTGTTAGGTGTTTTCTTAGTAACTGGCAAATAGGCTATTACAGAAGAATTGGGCCCTATTTTTTTTTTTTTTTTTAAATGCAAATGGCACCAGGATGCTAAATATTGCTTAATCAAAAGGCAGACAAGGCTAATTTTTAGTTCGAAGCCTACACATCTCCCTTCCACCCAGGGAGGAACCTTTTGAGAGTTGCAGTAAAAGCTTCTCTGCTGGCTCTAAAGACACAGATGTGCCCATGGGTAGGAATACAATGTGAAGGAAAAACATCTTCCCTGAACAATACAGCTTTGCAAATGAAGTCTCAGCCCTATTCTTCTATTGACAAAGGGGTTTCATTCACATTCAGTTACCAAAGGACTAAATATTAGGAAAGAGGACTATCTTAAAGATGAATCTTGAGGGCACAGGCAAAATCCTGCCCTCCAGAAACCTGTAAGGTGTCCCTGGATTTCACCCTCACAAGCACATACAGGGGGTCCCAATTCGAAAAGGGCGATGATATCTGTGGCAATAAAACACTTCTGAAAACAAGGCCAAGACGGTTATCTGACCGACAGATCAGGCAGGGCTATTATAGTCAGCACGCAAACCATTTTCCTTGTTAATTATATGCATCTAATGTCAGAGAGCTAATTATCCAAGAAAAAATTAAAAGCCCTAAAAGAGCACAGAACCAAAAAATGGAATACAGCCAAACTTCCCTTTAGTTTTCACTCATGATAATGTTAGCCTGAGAGATCAACTTCAATTCTGCCTTTTACTTTTTTTTTTTCCAGTAGCAAGAACAAAAGGAAAAAAAAGCGGCCAGAGGTATATTACTTTCAAATGTTTATCTTCTTCCAGTGCTTTCTGCACCATCTGTCTGTACTGAATTACCCCAGTTATCTCTCTCTTTCAGCCACTGTGAAAGGAGGATCCCTGAATGCATACAAAATTGCTTTCTAAAGCACAGTTCTGCACCAGTATTTATTTCACCTCTGAGGAGACCGCTTACAAATTCCAAGAGTCTTGAAGAATACCAACAGCTCCTGCGTTAACTATTTAATCTGCTTAGTTGCAGTAAGTTAGGTAAAGAAGTTAGGTAAAATTCCTTTACAAGAACATGATAATTTTCTCCATGTAGAGATAGTTTATTTAATGTAATAATAGAAATAAAACTGCTGTGTGAGGAGCTCATCTGATGACCAGTAYTAGCAAATTCCTTTTAGTCTACCTACTAGAGAGTCCCACGTCCAAGRACAAACCACTCCTGCTGATGTCTCAAAAAGCATTGCCCAAGTCAGGAGTGCTTGGAGTGCTTTTGCATTTGGCCACATTGCCAAATGCTTCCCACTGAAGCATCCATCAATCACACAAGTCAAACCAAGGTGCCACAGGACTGTGCTCTTCAAAAATCTAGCTCTCCAGAAAAGAAAGAAAATAGAGACAAAAGCRAATGGAAGAGGAGGAAAAATTCTGTGAAAACTCTGGGTATTGGTTGTGGCAAAGGCAGAGGTTTTCAGATGGGTAGCTCAACTGATTCTGGGGGACTGTGTTAATTCACACAACTAGGTTTACAAGCATGAATGTGACCAGCAAGAAAGCTGGACACACAAGTTTATTCTGAAGATATTTGTAGAAGTTTAATTTTAATATTTTTTCRTATATATGTATATATAGAGACTAAGTCTAAATCACTCTCTTCCCAGCTTGCCCCTCCACTACTGCTACAGGATATAATATGAGCTAAAGACAAATTTACAGAATGGGCCGGCAGAAGGAGCAAAGATTAACTTGGCATTACAGAAGCCATATTAACTCTATCACCTGGGAACAGAGAAGAGACAAATTAATGGAATCATTGCTCTCTTTTTGTAAGAGTCTACCCACGAGGGAGCGACTTGACAAAATATCAGTTACTATTTTAAATGACAAAGCTGAACCAATTCATCTTAGCTGTCAAATACCCCTACTCAGAAGGGACAGTTCCTGTTTCTAGCACACACTTTCTTGATGTCTGTATTTTTCTTCATTGTTTCCCTCACAAAGATGTGTAACTACTCCAATGCAYTCCTGCATGGTTTAAAGGCAATGCCCCTATTTCAGCCCCAGAGGTTCGGATTAATAGCCTTCAAATGTGACATGTTAGTTCAGGAAACAAGGATTTTCGGCTTTAATTAATTACCTTAATTATCACCTCATACTCCAATCACTCCTGGACATGTCAGTGATTTATATACTCCCCACAGGGTTGGGTTTAATATTTGGKGACTAATGTAATAAACAGTCTATTAGAGGTCTCCAGCAAATTTAATTATATCTTTTTTACTCTAAGAATGCTGCTGTATTCAAATCTATGTTAAGATTTACAGACAGATGTAGAGAAACAGAGGTTATCTGGATAAATGACCGTGTTACCATTTGGATAGGTTTTCCCAATGTAGAGAGGAGTTGTTTTAAGAGACCTGCTGGGGCCCAGACCTTTATTGAAGACTCATTGCCCACTCAGCTGGCAATTATCAACAATTAGGCTTCTTGAGGAACAGATTTTAATGGATCAGAGCATGTCCCTTTGAGCTGTGACCAAAGGATCTTTTCTTCTCCATGTGAAAGGAGAGATTGTGGAGTTAGAGTGGTTGGTCTGCACAAAACCAGCGTGTTTGTGTTCACACTGTGTGAAATCAGAAACAGGCTTCAGGAAATGTTGGGGGAAAAAGGTGAAAAATTGGGGGAATGTTGGGGGAAATGTTGGGGCTTTGGTCACTGATCTGTTGTCTCCTCGGGTGCATTTTTCTACTGAGATGAGAGGAGCAACTGCTCCCTATTTATCAGAAATGAACATCTATCCTGGGTAGACTTGCAAGCTTTCTCTCCTGGCTGGTTGCCAGCAGGAAAGGTGGCCATTAAAACCAAAGATGAACAATGTTTTGTTTAGTCCTTGAAATTAAAAATTATCAAAGACAAAAAGTATCCTACCAGTGACTATTAAGCCCTTCCTCAGCCCAACCTTTCTGTCGTAATGCCTTAGTCACATTTGCATTAAAATATTAGACAATACAGTCTTAAGCCTAAAATCTGTACCTACTTATTCAACAATCAAGGATATTTCATAATTCTCTCATTCCAGACCAGTGTAAACTTCTCTTTTCCACCTACACTTTATCCTAGCCTTTCATTGATATCATCATGCATATTTTTTCCGGTCTCTGCAGACAAATCTCTCCAGCATTTATCATTTATAACATGGTCAAAGCCTTTCAAACCTGTGAGTCATTAGACCTTGACAAGCAATGTGAAGTCATGAAAAGAGAACAGAACGCAGCATGCTTGTGGAAATACTTTCTAACCTATTGTGTACCTTGAGTAAGTCTTTTTTTTTTTTTCTAGGCAACTACTCCTGAGCAAAGGTCTTTCATAGAAGGGAATTTAATGTGTATACAGTGTTAAAATAAACAGTTCCTCCGGATGCAAAATTTTTTTTTGGATGTCAACTGTATAAACCAATACTCATCCAATACTCATTTGAAATAGAAAATTGATCAAATGTTGCAAATTGCTGGTGTTGTGATGGCTCAATGTCTTCTGAAAAGGTACTATTACAGTTTCTTTTTTTTTT
>NW_020456165.1:611424-769112 GCF_003342845.1 Nothoprocta perdicaria | reverse complement strand
AGTCCCAGTCACAGCCCTATCTTATTGTAGCCAAAGTCCCATCTCATCCTTGGCTCTAGCCCAGTATAAGTTAGCAAGCACAGCCTGCTCACTAGTTCTCATGCTGTTGCTACAAAATCTATCCTATATCTTACTAGAAGCTACACTTCTAAAGCCAAAAGTCCTAACCAAATCCCTGAAAGGTCTCAGTCACACAGGATATGAAAGGGCCGCAAGAATTGGGGCCCAAAACTACTAGAGCCTTGTTCAGTCTCTGAAACGAGYACAGTCCTCTTGGGACTTTTGTTGATATTTTTACAGATTCAAAGCAATTTGCAGTAGCCAAAACTAGCTTTGAATAGGAAGCCAGATTGATCACACAGCACTAACCTCTACTACAGAGGCATTACTTCAGTTTGGGAGTCTTTCTAAGTCCTTAAACTGCAAGCCAACAGCCTTTTTTTTTTCCCTCTTATCATAGTCACAGTTCAGAACTAACACCACAGAGAACTGTGGCCTAGTTCTCCCAGAGACAGGACTTTACTATTAATATTATTTACTTTTTTCCACGTTACACAGGTGACACATGCCCTCTCTGACTTGGAAGACCAGCTGCGGAGGAGCCTCAAAGAAGGTCCATTGACCGCAGCACTTGAATTCATGACATGGAGCGAAGCGATGAGCCTAGTCAACTCAATCAGGTATAAGGGTTTAGGAGCCACTGTCCTTGCTAGAATCACCCAACAGTGCACGGAGCTGTTGTACTGGAACAGTGCACCCAACTCTTCCTACAGTGGAAGGCTCTGCAAGAATTGGGACATCAGCACCGTGATCATGCCTGGTGATACCCAGGGGCGCAGCCTCGTGCATTTGTGCGTTTGGCAGTAAGGCATTTTTAGGCTGCTATGAAACTGCACTGCAGTAGCTAGGCTTTCCAAAAAGGAACACTGGAAAAAAAATGCAGAATTAATTGAAAAATGTCACAACTGTGAAATGTTGAAGAAAACTCCAAAAAAGGCAACTATACTGCTGCAGCTTTACGAATCTCTTTCTGCTTTGACTCAGAAAACCAAGTCAAGCAAAATTTAATATTTTTAAATGATGAAATAATATATAGAATTTCTTTCCAAGCTGCATATCTTCGTGGTTTCTAACAAATGATTATAGTTTCTAGACCTTATAATTATTACTATAATTTAGATAACATTAACTGGAGCAGTATGCTGATTAAAAATGTCTGTAGTGGCTGTCTGAAACAATGGCTTGAATGGATACAAATTACTTCATCCACCTTAACATATATTAACTCTGAAGACTAATAACAACAATACAGTTAACATTTCACTACTCTTTATTCTACTTGAAATATCTACAGAAAGTGCATATCTCAAAAATTTATATCATATCCCAAGTGACAAAAAGCCATAACACTCTTTTATGTATACAGCTATGATCAGGTGACTGTTGGTCTTTTTTTATTGGACTCCAATAAAACCAAACTCTTTTTTTAAAGCTGAAACTAGCAATGTCTTAATTTAGAGAAGTAGTCACTTTCATACTTCAGTTTGTGAAGTTTCTGACTGCATTTCCCTTGTGTCATGATGCTACCTTGACAGAGACACCAAGGACAAAGAAAACTCATCATCTCTCTGCAAATTGGTGTATCACCTTAAGTTACACTTCAGCCTTAAACAGCCTTTCAGCTGATTCAGGATCTGTTTACCCTCATTACAAGCTGGATATTAGACAAAATCCAGAAATCCACTTTTGCGTTTGTATGAGTTTCCCCCTCATCTCAGTGAAAGAGGGAACCACCACCAAAGTCTTTCTTTGCACCTCTCTCTACTTTTTCTTACATCTCAGCAGTCTTGTGGCTTTTTTTCCCCCTCTCCTTTAAACATACTTTAGATGAAGCTCTAGAAAGAAGCTCCCTGTTTCTAAATGTGTGTCACAGGCACAATAAGCCTGCAGGAGACCAAAGCAATGGGATTCCAAAGACCCCCTACTGACTCCAATTAAAATGAGGGCCAGAAAGCAATTACTTGGTGAATGTATATATATCTAAACCACCCGGGAGGGTGGCATTAATAAAAAGTTTTAATGCTGCTGCCTAATTAGGAGGAGGAGAGCTAAGGTTAGTGTTTTTGCTTGTCACAGTGATTTAAAGCACAGCAAAAGGGAGTGAGAAATGGTACTTTTAAGGTAAGAGAAGTTCTACTTTCAAGCTCCTGGCAATTATGCTTTTATCTGATGACTGTACAAGGGATGAAAAGAAAATGTCCCTAAAAAGCCACATCCTGAAAAAAAGAGGGTCACAAATTTTCAAAAGATGAGTCCTCTTCAAAAAAAAGGATTCAACTCACCACTTTATACATTCCTTTTGAACCCGACGTCACCCCCATTATGCCTGGGCMGCCCTCCTTCTGTCCCACACCTGTGCAAATACCCATTCATAATGTGCATCTCTAGGCTCTGGATGCTCTCCAAGTGTGTTAGGGCTTTTGTTCCTTCCACCACAAAGTAGTAAGAAGTTTAAGTGCTGAAACGCCTCTGTCAGTGCTGTCTGGATCGAGCTGAACAGACTCGAAAGGGCCTGTGACCCTCCTCCTGATGACCACATTCCTTGCTTGCACGTGCAGAGTGAACTCACCTGGCAGCCCGTCACTTCAAAGGGCTGACTCTGGTCTCCAATTCCTCTTCCTTGGAGTCTGGCACCTCTACTACAACTTGACCTCAYCTCCCAGAGGTTGGAGTAGGGCTGGGGACCAGTCTCCGGGCAGCATCCACCCCTACTATAGGGCTTGCTGGAGCATTTCCAGCATGGACACCACTCTGCTGCAACCTCAGCTGAACTAAACTGCCGTTCCCCACACAAAATGAGTAGAACTGCTCCACAGGCGGTTGTTTTGCATCACATTCAATGTAACTGGGAGGACAACTTGAGGCTAGCTTAATACAATTATCCGCACCAGAACAGACAGGACACTCCACTTCCATGGTGAGATATATAAAACTATGTATGYCCATTGTTCATCAGGACACTTGTGTTAAAT
Source organism: Nothoprocta perdicaria (assembly GCF_003342845.1). Classification (NCBI taxonomy): domain Eukaryota; kingdom Metazoa; phylum Chordata; class Aves; order Tinamiformes; family Tinamidae; genus Nothoprocta; species Nothoprocta perdicaria. The sequence goes on along the minus strand of NW_020456165.1, from coordinate 766,080 downwards.
GTCATTAAATCTGGCAGCATGTTCAGAGGCAGAGCATCCCCTACAACTACTCCAGATCATTGAATTYGTGGTGACTTTGAGGAAGAAGCATGGTCAGTGAATCATCTCCTTCTGCATCAGCCAYGCTTTCTAGCAACACTTAACCAGCCTTAAACTCATTGGAGTATTAGAATTTATGAGGCCATGGCCCTATGAAGTATATGTGCTGTCTACACAGGAGGATGCAATAGATTTATATTGGACTAACAGGCACTGTATGGGCCATTTATTAACAAAATAACCTCTTCCCATGTGCTAATTATTTACTTTGCTACTGGAAAATAAACCACAGTAATATCCACATAGAGTGGCCAGCACATAACATTTACACTGAATTTTGAGTCATTTCAAGTAGTATTGCAACATTTAAAAATGGGAATCTCAGAGATGACTACTGCTCTTGTTTATTTAGAGTATGACCGGAACAAGTTCAATTGTTCTCAAATGTTTGAGTCAACTCGCATCTGGTCAGTGCTAAAGACAGTAAAAGTGTTTATACACATACAAACCATACATCTTTCTCCTTAACTACACCATCAAAACATGCAATTTTTTTCATCTATCAGAAAGAAAAAAATGCGTATATTACACTGGAATGATACAAGTCTCTCTCCCTGAGGCAAACTGATTATGATGCTGTAAAGACAGACCAGAAAGATATATGTTTAAGTGCCATTGTGCACTTGCCCCCCACCCTTCCAAAAAATAAGAAGAGAAACAACCTCAGCTAACCTTCTGGCATCTTGGAGCTGCAGACATTTGCTCCCTGAAAGCATCCTACTCAGTGGGACAACTATAAAAAGCAATCACTCTGTTTTGGGTTATGCAGAAACTGTTGCTTCAGTCTTGCTCTCACAGGGGATAGCAGGATGCTTAAAAAGGTCTGGAGAGGTGACAAGGCTGCCTTCCCTTTCCACCACCCAACACAGCAAGCCCAAGAGGCAGGACCAGGAGAGCGCTTCTAATGGAGAGAATGGGATTGCACTCCCGCAGCGTGCCAGGAGCTGTGCACAAGGGTTCTGGCTTTAAACTCACCATCTAGTTTTGTGTATCATGGATCCCTAAGTGGAGCTGCAGAGACATGCCAGCATCCCTGCTGTTATTGAAACCTCTCATAGTAGYTTCAGCCAAGGCTCAGCACGTTTCCCTTGCACTGCCCTGCTCGGCACTCTGGCCAAAATTCCCAGAGCAGTAGGTTTGGTTAGCAGCAAGTATGGAAGAAAATTAAGACAACAGAATTAGAGGGRAAAAAAAAAAAAAAAARGGTAGATTCTTCTGATGCCAAAAAGATGCATGAATTTACAGCATAGGTTCATGAGGAACCTATTTTTCTCAGGATAAATTTACCATGGGTATGAGTTTTATTGACACAGCTCTTAGACATTACATTCAGGAAGAGACAAGAATTTAACCACTCCTCTGATATTTCCAGACACAAAGACTGCATGTTGCAGCAGTAAGCCCACCTGGACTATCTGACACACTTGCCACTAAATCGTGTAAATATCCTAAATATCCATCTAATGCAAATGTAAAGTCTCAAATAGAAATACGCATTCATTCATTGCAGAATCAGCAACCATATGAATAGTAGGTATGATATATCCAGTATGCACTCACTCTGCATGAATTTTTGTATGTGTATATATATGGATAATACCCTGGAAGCACTAGGCTAGGATGCGGTGCTCATCTACTATGAAAAGGTAAAGAATGGTAGTGCTGAGCAGACGATGCCTTCTACATTAGATGATGAGATGTGAAGAATTTTATGATAAAACAGCAACGTTGCATCTATTAAGAATGTGTCTACACACTGAGATTGCTTTATTTGTAGTCTATCTGGCTCAGATGGAGGGAAGTGTTTCACTTCATTTCTGACTCCGTTTTGAAATGCTTGCCTGCTGTGCTGTTCTCACTCCTTATTATTCCTTAAGAGAGAATTCCTTAATTCTCTCTTGAGTATCTGAGAGACTTTATGTGAGGATGCTTCTACAAAAAGTTTCCTGAAATAATGGCTTTCATTCCCAGCTACTAAAAGAAAAATGGGCAGTATTAAGAGAGGGAAGGAAAAAAAAAAAAAAAAAAAAGGAGGGTGACTTTGGTACAAGACAGTATTGATGGTTGCCCAATTTATAGACTTCACTATTAATACAGTAGCTTTACAGTAGCCTTATACTAGAATAATAGAAAGTGAAAAATATCTTTCATGCCAACTGTACCTTGAGATACTTATTAGATACCTACACAAATGACTTTAGTCCTAAGGAAACCAGAAACCCAGTTAATAAAACAAAGCCATCCAGATACATGACTCTCCAAGGAAACTAAAAGTAAAAATGCCATGACCTGGACAGATTTGACTTAAATTCTGAATAAACAAAATACAGAAAATGTTTGAAACACAAATATATAAACTTCCTGTACTACTAGAATGCCCAAGACTTTTACAATTCTCTATTAATGACGSGAGGAATTGTATGTTCAACAAGATTATTGGATAAGAGACCAAGAAAATTTACAGTCCTATTTCCAGGAATTAGAATCTGCAAGTATGAGAGGATTTTTCAAATTCCCCTATTGAGGTAAAGGATACTTTTGTCTGTGTGTTTTCAACCCAGGTAACATTCAACATCTTCAGTAGAATTTCTGGGTAAATGTTAACAGATACCTACACAGTCCATCATCCTGAGCTCTTTTGAAAACCACATCTCTTTGCCTGCTGCCTAGGTGCTTATTGCAAGTTGTCAGTACTTTTAAAAATTTTAAAACATTGAATGAAAAAAGAAAAAAATTCTGATAAAAAGAGCTTTCTAACAAATGTCTGTTTCCCTGCCACTTGATGACACCTGCAGACATGGCCCAGTTCTTTGAGCTCAGCACTGGGCTTAAACCCCTGCCAGGCAGATGGAGCTTCTCCTTAAACCCTGCTTATGACAAAGGGGATAAAGGTTTAAATTTGCTAGCAGATTGGCAGGGCCCCGTTTGGGCAGCATGTGCCAGTGACATCTTCATTAAATCTTTCTACAGTTACTTTCAAACAGAAGAGTAAGACTTATTTAGATTGGATTCTGCTGATTCGTGTGAGAGGGAAGGGAAGCAAGGCTTAGGCAGCAGCAGCCATGGCTGTGGATACAGGCCACGTAAACAAGCTGATCGACCCTAAAACGATATAAAGGACATGAGTGCCTCCATGCAAAAAGGTGTATTGGGATGCCCATTGCCATCCTTGGACCACATATGGATATCTCCTGGAGATACACAGATAGCTGAGCATTCACACGAGGGAGACACATGCCGTTCATAAGAGCTCCCACGGGCAGCAAGACAGGGGCAAGTGGCACTTAAAATATCCTCAGTGGACTCCCAGCATCGGCAGGTGACATTCTTGCACGGCAACCCCCAGGATTTCACAGCATAGAGACACTTGGGGCATTCTGCCTTGAACTTGCAGCTGGGGACGTCTTTATGGAACTATACAGACACCATCACTACTGTGAAATGCCAAGAAGCTTTTCACTTCTACAGCTTCACAGCCAGAAAGATAAACAGCATATTCTCGCCTAARCTCATCCAGTATCCTATGTCATTTGGTACTAGCATGAACTCATCTCTGTTTTTGTTTTAAGCTGACGGTTAATTTCTGACTAGAGTGACAAAGAAACTGTATGATGAATTCCTGTTATCAGCGAGTTTTTCCCTCTCTTTGTTAAGGTAGCCAAAACAGTTCAATTACTAGAACAAAAACAAGGAAAGATGAAGGCAACAGACTTGCTGTTATAGCAAATTTCATGTCAATGCAGAATTAACACAGTTTAAACAATTTTCAAAAAAAAAAAAGCAATTCTTTTCACTGGATATAAAACACATGGAAGGAATAATTTTAAGTCCTGACCAAACAAACAGATGCTAACACTTTATGTTCTTCTCTACAGTTGTTTGTTGTTGTTTATTTTGTTTGGCTTTTGAGTGTTTTTTTTTTTTTTTTTGCTTAAATGAAATAAGTTCTTAAAACGTTGGAAGAATCTCAAAAGTGTAGAAGCTCAGGAATCAGTTAGACCTAGATGAAGTAGTCTGGATACCCCTCTAAGCTCATACATTTGAATATCTTGAAGCTTTTTCCAGCAARCTTTGTCAAGTTCTTTTTTATGCCGAGTAGAACAGGTCATCTGATGAGTTTATCAGACTCATCCTTCAAGTCTCAGACATAAAAGCAAGAAAGTCAGCTTTCCCTTTGCTATTTTACAATTCTGTGTGAAGGCAAAACTCCAAAACAGTAGGAATAATTAATAGAAGTCTCAAAACCTTTAAGTCATTTTTCAGTGTGTGACAAGGAAAGATGGAATTGCACAGATAATTGACTGACTGGAGCTAGCGACCAAAATGATAAACCAAATAAAACATTACATGGATGGGGTGTTTTAAACTGTAGCACTACTCTCCTAACTTCTCATTAATTTTTTTTTTTTAAATCAAAATATTATTTGGGATTTAAAACATGCTTTTGTGTTGGCATTTGGCATCTTTTTTCCCAATACTAATTTTGACTATCAGACTGTAAAATATGGATTTGAAAAGTGAAAGCCAAAAGGTTTGACTCTGGAAATGCTGCATGGAATATAAAAATAATAAGATTCTCAATTTTCATAATGAAAATCTCATTTTGAACTTGAAGCTGAGATTTTTTTTAGGCTAATCCAGAGATTAGTTTTCCAAGTAATAAATTATACAGCTGAGAACTTTCTCCTATATCTACCATGGCATCCAATTTTGTCAAACCACTTTAGACCACTTCAGCTATCCTTAACCTCATTACATAAGTGGCTTGCCAAATTTCTTAACATTTACTCAGAAGCTACCATCAGATGTGCCATTCAAACAAAGAGTAATTGTATGTTCTATTACACATATTTCAGTAACTACACATTTCCATGCTAAGAGCTTCAGTCTTCTTTACTGATTGCATATTCCAAATACCACCATGTGCTAACAGGTATTAACACACTGAGCTCTCAGGTGCCCATGTCATACCATATATGAAAAGCACGTAATTACCAAAAACACATTTCCACGCATAGTAACATATTTATTAAATGTGCTTACAGATGAACACCCCTTCTTAACATTTTGTGTGCTTTGGAAACTGTGGAGATGCCATTTCAGGGCACATCTGACATGGATTTTGAGAAGGCGTACAGAACACCAGAACAGAAAAAAATCCACCCCTACAGAATTATGATGCTGGAAATGACCCAAAAACTATCTGTATGAAACACTTCGCAAAGAAGGTAGCTGGCTATTAAAAGAGTTAGAAACATGGTAGATAGCCACACTAGAGCTGGGAGGATTTGTAAAAGCATTAGGCAGATAAAATGGACAATTAATGCGTAAGTATGTTTTTTTGGTGATCTATGAAAATGGGATAAAGCAGATTATAAAGCCCAAAGATGATTATATATCATGTCTCCCTGCTCTATGGCCAGTACACCATAATGTGTTCCTCCTGACAAAAACATACACATATATAAACTGAAAATTAGTAAGGATGACCTTTCTCTGCCTTTACCTGCAGTTCACTGATGAAGCTGAAGAACAGTAGTAAAAATTTAAAAGGTCTGTCATGGCCTTAGGCCCTATTGAGCTTCTGTGGGATAAATCATAGCATTTTATGTAGCCAGGAGAGCTATTTTATTATATTTTGCCCATTTGCAAATGTCAACAATCTCATTAAAAATGACATACTGCATTGTGGCTGATTTTACCAACTCCTAGAGCTAGCACAGGAGAACCTTCCTTTGGAGATGTGATTTCACATTTGCCTTAATCAGGGCAAATCATATTCTGCAACCATGCCAAGCAAAGCTAATAGGTGACACTGTGTTAAACAGTGCTGAAATACATATCCTAGCTACAGCGAGCACTCTTACCAGTTGCATTTACAGGGAATTTGAGATGTATGGATGATCCGATGCTTCCTGGGACACATGAGCGTCCTCTCTTTGCTCTGCTAAACAGGGAGCTGTAGAGGAGTTTGAGGATCTGCCTTCCTAAGGGCAGGACACGGCAACTCTCCAGCTCAGTGCCCTGAACCACAGACAACAGCTTATGAGACTTGATGAGGAGCCAGTCAGGGGCAGCTGTTGTCCTCATCCTCCACATTTGGTTTGGAGTTTTCATGCTATTATAATCCCATGTCTACAAGCTATGAGTTTATAGCTTTTCAGTCATAAATTTAATTGTAGATGACTGGGGCTATTGTTTTCCCCTGGTAGCATGTCTCGGTGATTCACAGGTCTGAAATGATACATTTAAAACCTCCTGAATGCTCACAAGCAATTATTTTTGGAAAGCATCAAAACACCCAACCACTACTTCAGCATCCTGAGGAGTCACTTGAACAAAGGTGCAGGAGATGACTGGATGAGTGATCATGAGCAGCTGAGCCCTCAGCTCAGAGAAACCAGTGTAAGGGAATGTTCCTATGTGAATGTCCATAAAGTGTATGCTAATAAGCATAAGCAAAACGTGAAGATACTAAACAGAAGAGTACTATGACTCATTAGGGCCATGAAATTATTTTCTTCACCATCTCAACATTTCCCCTTTAGCTATTCATCATTATTTTTGTATTTTACGACCAAAATAAGAATAACAAAACAAAGCAGGCAGAGAACAGATATGGCCTTTTTGTTGTTGCTTGGAAGGATTTTAAGTGAGCTTACCTGTAGGTAAATAATTCTCTTTAACTGTTCCCTAACTAACAAATCACATCAAACCCACTAGCAGTCCAGGCTGTTGGCTTTCGGAAAAATCTTRGCAGTAGAGAGGGAACAAAACTTTTAGTTCAAAGGCATAAGATTTGACAGGCCTTCCTGAGTACAAGGGGTTGGTGCAGTAGGGCACGCTCAACACACCATCACCCTACACAGCCCCAGGCAGAGAAATCCAGAATTTAATAGGAAGAACGAGAGCTTGTTGCCCGATTCCCCCTGGTATGAACAAATGAATGAGGACAGCAATAAGGGTTGGAGCAGTCCTGCTTTCTCTCTCTTGTCAACAGAGGAAAAATAGCTGTTGTCAGTATGAAAGGCAGGACCACTAAAGCGTGTGAAGTAACTGCCCTCTCCGCAGACTAACGGGGAAATGCTGACACTCATCACTTCTGATTTTATGGCCATTCCCTGCAGCTCTCTCTGGGTAAGAAATGGTGCAAAGTCATTGTACCTCTACCTTGCAGATTGGCAGCTGTGCAAACTTTGCAATCAAAAGGCCAAGACCTTCCCATAAAACTTGGCCAAACAACCCACCTAAAGTTTGCTCTAACATCGAGTGTGACACCAAAAACATCTTCAGAGTCACAGGAGGCAGCACAAAACAAGTAGAGGAGACTGATTCTGGCTCTGAGTAAGAACAGGAGGAGAATATTTGCTCCATGCTTCCTGGAATGACCAAATGAGTGAGGGGAAAAGTTAGACAAAAAGCCCCAAATCTTTGGTACACAACATGGTTTTCTATAATGAAATACAATTTCTGAATGGATGGCTGTTACCTTGCATTCAGTTTCTGCAGYTAATCCTTGTTTTAATGCCGATTCTCAGAAAAAGAAGCATAATCTCACCATCTCGTTTTCTACACATATCTACCTTTTATTTTGGAAATCCAACCTTGCAAGTCAGGGAGCATGCCTATGTTAGCAGCTTCTATTAGGGCATGATAAGACCTTCAGAAGAGGCTGGCAACTTTCTTTCTAGCAAGGGTCAGGACTCTTTTGATATTACATACACAGTGATTTTACATTCGCTGTAATCACTGTTCTCTCACACCAAGTTTAGGAGTTTGTGACAACTGCGCAGTCTGTCCACCCCCTATATTTAGATTCAGGAAACTAACATCTTTTGCTCATAAAATATTACGTGCTTCATTCTCCAGTCTCCCCTTTTACCCTCCAAGGATTTCACAACTCTGCAACGGTACATCAAGAAAGAAATGCTTCATTTCCCCCTATATTTAGTTTCATGGGACAAGACTGGAGTCAGAGTTCCCTTTTTTTTCCCTCTAAGAATTATGGCTCACTGTAGGTAACTTGACTGGCTTGTCCCTGATCTTGTTGGAATGGAATCAGGAGCTGCTGTACATGAAGAGCAGTTTACTTTGTCACATCTAAGTCTGATCTAATAGGAATTATGACTAGGATACCACAACAACCTTCTCCCCACCTCCATTATCTTGTTTCCATGACTGGCCAGCAGTTTGATACAAAGACAAGGTAAAGATACACTCTGCCTTTTGCAAAAGGTCTTTCTGAAGCAATAGAATTTAGAGTTTTTACAACATTCAAAATTTGTCTAATGCAACAAAGTGCTCTTTTTATCRGCACAGGTAAAAAACATACTATTTTCAAAACTACTTTGCAGTGATGAGGTTAGACTCTTACAGTGGAAAATAACGCAGCATCACTCCCTTTTATTTGTTTCCTAGGCTGCATACATGCACTGTGAAAGCTCAGAGGAAAATCTTAGAGAACAACAGAGAAACTTAAAAGAGAGTACATATAATTAGTTRCAACATTGATTTTCTGTTTTTAAGTAGCAGCTTGGTGATTGTATATTTCTCATCAGGCTGGCTGTTTAGCATACGACCAAGCTCAGAATACATTATCTGTGCAGAGGAAACAAAGGCAAACACAAGAAGCAGAAGTCAGACACTCTCTGCTACAATCTACCTGTAGTGCTGCATCGCTGGGCCTGGGAATTAAAACTTATTTTATAAAATAGGTAAAACACAGAACAARATAATGAGGAAAAAAAGAGATATTTAACCCAAGAAACATACTCCAGAATCAGGTAGAGGATAAAATCGGATATCGCACTGATAGGATAACATATGTGCAAAAGAGAGAGATGTACTTGTATGAAGGATCTTAAGCAAATGAGAAGGTTATTTATGGATGATTTCTATGCATAATTTAAGTATGTAACCTATTTTTACACACTCACATGACTGGAAAAGTATCTGCAGAGAAATGAGCATGTGTTTTTATGTTCTTATTGTACTTCATAGGGAAATCCTTTCATGTGTCTCTTGCTGGTCTGATATTTAATGAAAATGATAGCTGTTAATTCACTCAAAGTYGCCTGAGTGAGTTTTCTGTGATTTGGAAGCTGTATGCTCGGTGATATATGTCCAGCTTGGATGATGCTCTGATTTCCTATATAAGGCTACATAAAGTAACATTGCTATTTTCAAAAGATGAATTCTCACAGGAYAAAAGGAAAAACTGGACAGTAAAGTTGAAGAATCGAAGAACTGCATGCAATTTGTAAAGTAAAAAGTTTCTGGGAAAACTAGAACCAGCACATTAAAAAGCTACAAAATTACAGCTTTAGCAAATTTGAACACAAATTTCAATCCCTTCCCACACGTTCCTATGCCAGTCGTGACCTTTTAAATACTCCCCAAAAGAGCAGGAAGCTTTCTGCACATCTGGAAGGTGACAACCCCAACCTCCAGAGGGATATTTCCAGATGGTTTTATCCTTGAAGGTGGGAAAGGCTGCATTTTTATTTGGTATATATGCCAAGCACATTCTAATGTASTGTTATTATAGACAGAAAAAATCCTTTACCTTTAGTTGCTGAAAAGTCATAAAATATGTTATATGGCAGCAACAGTTTAGTCACTGAATGTGTCTAAAGTAATTTACACATTACTATGTGCAAGTAGTAATGAAGAATAACCATAATACAAAAATGTACTTTTACTTTGATAATTCTGGGTCCATGAATAGCAGTAAAGAAATAAGAATTGCTACAGAACAGCAGTCTAAAAACACAAGCTGCATTTTTTTCAGTATTTTTCTTGATCTGAAATACAGGCAAGTAAAAGAGATATAATAAAAGTAACAAAACACAAATGAGTAATTGCTTTGTTAACACCTCAAGTGACAAGACCTGATTTCTTGCAGATCTGCACCTGGGGTGCTAGAATCTGTGTTGATGTGACTAACATGAAGTCACAGCCTCCACCCAGGTGACCCAAGTCTACTCTCCTTTGCCTGCCTGGTTTATTCTCACAAAAAGTTGCATGCTTCTGATAAGTTTGGTCAAGATTAATGAGATCAGAGTTATTGGGTACAAGGGAAGAGGAGATCGAGAGCCAGATGGTGGGATCATAAAAGCTGTGTTGACCTAGAAAATGCAGCAAAAACTAGAAAACTCGCCTCTACTGCCATTCAATAGGGAGGACTTCAGCATTATTGAGGGAACGTTCATCCTCTGGACCAAAATGATGGGAGAGAGGAGTCTGTTACAGCTCCAAATAAGGATGAAATAAGAGTATTGCAGGCCATTAGAGATCTTGGTTCAATTCCTGCTGGCTTAGCCAAGATGGCAGTTGTCACACCACCATAAATTATGCAAAAGGATATCTTAGGAGCAGTTCTGGCGTCTTCCTCCGCTACCTCATTCTTAACTCTCTACTCAGTAAGTGACAATAATCTGTCAAGTGCGCATTAGTTGAGAAATAGGGTAGAAACTGCAGGACTAGACAGAAGGAAAAGTGGACAGTGTGGTTTTATCATCCAAAAAGAAGAAATAGGAGGAAGGTATCTCAGAACAGCAGCTGCACAGATCAATGTCTTGTGTTAAATGTATACTTTACTATCAACTCTACCGGAAGTTCTTCTTGAAAAGAGCCTAACATAAGAAGAGAAAACTCATTTATCTAGAAATTCACAAATAGGAGAGAGGAAAAACCTCTTAATATTTTAAAATATTTTAGTACCTCTCTCTGTCTTTGTAGGTGCTAAAAATAACAAAATAACAAATGCCTAACCATGCAGCAGCATTGTGYGAATATTCCTGACCCCTTGCAAAATTATTTGGTACAATACCAATTAAAATGCAAATCATTAAATTGCAAATATATAAATTCCTTTCCATATTTTGCCCTGTGCTTTCATGCAGAAAGCTGTAAACAAATATTTATAAAACATACTATCTCTCTAATTAAATAGATTCCACTGTTACTACAGAAAGGACTAGATGGCTTTACATCAAAGTTTTCCTTTCAATGCCTCTACCAATTTAAGAGGCTGGGCTTGTGATATTATTTTTCCTAGTTTTCAACCAACTCTCAAAATATCAGAAAATAAGAAAAAGGCTCTTTCTTCCTCTCTAAGCCCAATGGTGTAAACACCAAAGATTTGATTTGTTCTGATACCCATCAGGACTTCCAGTCAAAGCTTTAAACGAAATGTAGTCTCTAGTCCTTTGTGTGCTTTATCCTTAGTATGAAGCTTAGTTTTAGTTGTTGTGGCACTGTCAAAACCCTGGAAACTTATTTTGTTGCTTAAGGGTTTAAAAAGTAGCCCAGGAGGTGCTCTCTGAACCATTACCTCCTCACAATCGCTGCCACAGAGCATTGCTGTGCTCTGGTAGAGAGTTTCTAAACTGAAGTTTAGTCTTGATGGAAAACAGGAGATAATTGCAAACCAAAATTTTGCCCTATTCTTTACTGTACCAGGGACAAAAGGGACAGCTGAACCCGTGCTGCAGTGGATCTGTCCCCAGACCATATTTTTCCTACGAAATGAAGGTTAAAAGTATAATGGTACGTTAGGCTCACAAGAGGTTTCTTGCATGTTGTGCAATAATCTTTAAATTGAATCAGATCATGCTCAATAGTATATTAGCTACTTGAAGGCAATAAATCAGATTAATTCTCTTGTTGGCTTCCCAGACTAATCATACCATACCAGTCTTCATTGTCTTTGAAGCATATCAGAGAAAATATTGCTTAAAAAAAAATCAAAGAATGACAGACTTGAACGAACATCACCGATAATAATAAATGTCTACTTCAAATATCCATGTTACAGTTTACTGCCTTCTAAAACCCTATTGCATGCAAAAAAAAAGAAAAAAAGGTAAAAATGACTACCTAAAAACATGACTGCCTAAAAACTACACACCTGCACATAACACTGTGAGGGTGCAAAGGATGACATTTAGTTCTGGTGTGAAGAAGAAAAGCTAAGGCTAGAAACTTGCAGATGAGCTATAGGAGCCAATTCCCAGGGCTGAGCACCAATCTGGCTGAATTTTAACTCTTGAGTTTGAGAAGCATGGTGCTGTTCTCCATCTTCTCTCCCTTTGGTGTAGTTTCTTTGGAAAAGAAAGTGGGGAATGTGGGTCACAGCAGTCAGGATTGCCCTGGATAGCAGAGCATGGTGCTGAGGGCATCAGCCCCACACTAGCCATGTATCCGTGACATCTATTAACCACTAATGCCTCTTTTTCCTAACCTGTTCACCACAAAAATCCCTCCTCAGTATAGCTGTACTACAGCTAGAGAAATGTGTCACGCAAAGGAAATGAGAAATCGCTTTAAAATTCCCTTTACATGGGCTCTCTTAAATGCCAAGGTCTCATTTTCTCAGTTTCAGAAAACGTGTCACTTTGCCTTTTACTTCTGAGGCACAATGTTAGAACATATCCATGGGAGAGCTAAGAACAGAACACATTTTTTTTTTCTTCTTTGTGGTCTGTTTTCCTTAAGATGACAAAAAAAAAAAAAATTGCTTTGACTGACATACTTGTGGTTTGTTCTTTCTGTCAGCCATAAACAATGTTGTCATGAGTTCATTTTAGTTCACTCCCATTTTAGGGGTATAATTATTTGTAGCACTATCGTTGCACTTGAGAAAGAATATACTTTCTAAATCTGGGAAATTCTCCACAAACAATAAAAAACTTACTAAAATATGTCCATATTTTAATATATTCATTATATTTAGATTACTTAATTAGAACCAATGTGGAATTTTCTAATAGAATAAACTCTTGTTGGAAAGTATAGTTTTGAAAAAAAATCAAAGGTATTTCAATAAAAAAATCATCATATACGGAGAAAATGAAACACTTTACGTCCATTTTAAAAATCATCTCTATTCCAACAACCAAAAATCATCTCTATTTCAACAACTACTTAGTGATCAGTGCAAATGGTTAATACATTCGCTCCTGAGCACAGATGCTGATTATCTATCAGAAGTAAAAGATAGAGATGGAAAGCACTTGCCAAGCTCAGTGATGTGAGTTAAATTCCTACCTTTCACAATATTGCAAGATATTTGCCTTATAGAAGAAGTTGTCTTTCCAGTTAGGGAGAACAGAAAATTATGGTTCTCCTTCTTTCTTCAATACCTTAATACAAAGGACTGTGCTTTATACAAACTTTATACAAATTTTTGTATTTGTAAGCTTAAAGCACTCATCAAGTTATGACATGATGTGTCCCTAGGCATGAAAAGAAAAATTTCAGAGAGGACTCACTATATTGCATTAGGAGAACTAATTACCAAAAGCACAATCTAATTAAGACAGGGCATGTAGGACACAAGATTCCAAAGCTAGAATTGCTAGGGGACCATAAGTAAAACCCTGAGCAATGAGTTTCTAGTCTATGGTATCATATCTCTTCTGTATCCTGCATTAAGGCAATACTGTTCTCTGACAACGCTCTTGAGCAATCATTTCCCTGCATGTGGTCTTATATACTATGTAATTTCATTATATAATACTTCTAAAATATATCTATTAAACATAATATAGGGGTTTATGTTTCTATATTCTGAGGACTTGTGTCCTTCTATTAAGGGTAATATAAACCRAGCATGAACAGGGATATAGCATAGTCTCTACAAAGCCACCTTAAGGATATAAATACAGTTTGCAATTACTCTTTAATAACCTCYATATAACTACCTCAATGTATCTTGGAAAAAAATTCAGAAATAAGCAATTTTACATTCCTAATCTGTAACATGCCCGAAAGAGTCTGTTGATTCAGCTTTTTCTAAACCAATTCTCTTCAACAGTCTCCAACAGGGCACCCAAATCACCAGAAATTTTGCCCTTCAGAAAGACCCATGAATCAAGATTACACTGCCAATGAATGAAATAAGCAGGCATTTAACCCCCTCTCACTACTAAGACATCACATTACTTGCCCAAAATCTCCAAGAAATTTTCTGAAAAGAGGAGTTTGTGTCTCACTCTAGACTATGATTTTAGTCATGAGATCGTCCCTTCTGAGAGCCTCAATATAGAAAAGAACAGCAAGGAGTGCTCATAAGCAACTTCTGGTCTCTCTATAAATAAGTGACTTAAACCAAAGAGAAATTGGCATATTTAAGAAGAAAAGAATAAAGGTCATAGATTGCAGTATTTGCAGAGATGTATGTTAACTAATAATATTTGATTGATAACTAAGAAATGTAATTTTTCTTTACAACTCAACCAAGTCATGATCTAAACATAAGTCCTGTGGCTAGTCATTTATAATATACTTCAAAGTTTAGGCTAATAAAGGAAATGCAATCAGAACTGTGAAAATAGTTATCTAAGCTATTCATACGCAGCTACTGAGYGAAGCTATGGGAAAAGAGGCATACTGGTACTCCTAGGGCTGGCTGGATGATTTTACTGGTCCTTAAGGGTAGATTTATTGTATGGATTTCACATCATTTAGACAGGAACTTGTTGAGCCCAAAGCAGAGGCAGGACTGAAAAAAAAAAAAAAAAACCAAACCAGATCCTCTCTTCTGACCCCAATCAATGGTCTTAAATGTAAATTTTGTGCAAGAGTTCTAGGGAAGATTTGAATTTGGCTTATTCTGTGGCAGGGTCAGTCTCCAGTCAAGTAGAGAATCACTGAGCTGTCAACAATTTTCCTATTGTTTTCATATCTGTTGACAGAGGGGATGTGGGTCATTCCAGAGAATCTGACTCAAATGATTAAAAAAAATATAACAGGGATACAGAAAATAAAGGGGGGGGGGGAAGACTGTGGAGACCTGTTTTAAATATTTAAACATGCTTATAGTTAGATATGAGCATGTTTATAATAGTTGATATAGGCAACTATTATAAATTATATACTTATACAAATCAGCAGAGGTTACTTGAATAATGGTGCACAATAACAGAAAAAAAATGTTTCAGGCTTATTCCATCAGTCTAGGATGGATCATACCAGTCAATGAGAAAGTTCTAAATAGCCTTTTTTTTTTTTTTTTTTTTTTTAAGTAATTGTCCTAATGTAACTGATACATTCCCCAAGACTGGTCCTGACTTTCTCAAGTCACATGTAGTTCTTCAGCTACCTGCTTTAATTGTCTTTCACACTCTTACAGCCTGCAGTAAATACTGCTCTTCAAACCTGCAGTTCATTCTTGCATGTAAGCACATTATATGCACTGGAGTTGGCTCTGACTCTGTATGTCTGTATACTGGAACTCATTATGCTTTCTGTGGAAATGTGGAATACAAATGACTTTTTGCATGATAATGAAAATTTGCTGAAGTGCCAAGTCTACTGAGATATGAAGCCTACCACCAACCTGACCTTGTAGAAGTCTACCTTCCTTGCCACTTTTTCAAAACAGGCTGAACTGAAAATTTTATGTGTAGGCAACACATTCTGTTTTTAAAAGCAAAATTAAAGTGAAAACAATTTTTTATTTTATGATATACCAATGTATTACTCTTCCAATTAAGCATACTAGTAATTGACTGGTAGGAAATGAAACTCCTGCTGCAGGAACAAAGAAATCATGATTAGTGAGGTCTGCAATTTGAAAAGTCTTATTCCCTGCCTTAGGAAGCAGAGCCTTACCATGATCCTTGTCAGAATACTAACAGAAGTCCTCCCTAAATCTCTCACTTAAGGGATTATAGAARGATGGAACTAGTGTCCATTCCTCTCTTCCTTATCACATGCTCAACTCCATCTTGTATGTGCTATACCAATTCACTACCTACTACTAATTATTTCCATGCAAACCATCTCTTCATCTATCTTCCATTCACATCTTATGTTCTAAGAAAAAAAAAAGCTATTTTTAAATGTCTCTATAATGTAGAGTGTTAAGTGAACTTATTTCATGCTACAAGTATGGTCCTAGCCATAAGTAGTACCCTTTAAACAGGAAATTTCTCAGCAGAAGTAATATAGTACCAACCCACCAACAAATCACACATATTTTACTCACCACTTGGAAAAAAAAATCTAATTCATTTCATGTATTTCACAACTGCGCAGCAGTACCAAATACAATGAAAAAATAAAAGGAAAAAGTGTCACAGAAACAGTTACAGAGCAATGTGAGATCATAGTATCAGGTGGTGAGGACGCTTTTTGGAGATGCTGGTATGTTAATAGAACGGCAGCCAGGCACCTTCTCCCAATTACAGAATTTCTCTTTTCATTTAAATATTGAAGTGAAACACATGCTATTTAATTAGCTTTTTACAATACTTTGCTAAATTGACCAAACTCTAAAACACTTCAGCAGACATAATTGGGGATGAATTTCAAGGGTTTGGCATTCATTTAATTGCCAAAAAAAATGTGTCAAGCATTTCAGAAGAACTCATCACGGTAGCTACTGGATTCATTTGAAAATATGGTCATTATTTATAGCAAATTTTGCTCTGCATAATTAAAAAAAAAAAGAAGCTTGATAGCAGATCTTTCTTCAGATAATCTTACACATCTGAAAAAGAGGTTCTTGGTTTTCTCCTGAAACTCATTAGCTTTGGTGTAAAGAAAGCCCAAGAGGCAAATTCTCCAAACCCAAAGATTTGGTAGAATGCTACTTCAGCTAATCCAGCATCTGCTTCTCAGGATACAAAATAAGGACATTACTTGCAGAACAGAGGTCTGTTCTGTCTGATCAGTTAAGACATAAAAATTATCCTTCCTAAATGATTATTGCTCTCCAAAAGGATGCCATAACCTCGTTGCAACARCCTTAAAAGGATCAATCAGAAAGCAAAGTGAAATAAAGAACAAAGTTTTCTTTAAAATAAATACTTCTAACAATTAGCTAAAGTGGGTAGGAAAATGAGAAAGAAGTACAAAGTAACCACAAAAAATGATAACCCTGTATTTCTATGAGCTGGAAAGTCTCATTAAAGCTRTTATAAGACTGCAAAGAAATGATGAAGGCACTGATAGGATCTTTAAAAAAAGATATATTTCTTTGGAGAGCCAATTTAGAAGCAAACCCATCCACATCCTTCATTTATTAACTGTATTACTCCTTTAAGTTAYGGGGAAAATAAGAGCAATTATAGGGCCAGATATTTAATTACCGTCCTCTTAACAGATGAATATAGCAGCAGGGAGAGATCTAGTATGTTCCTTTCAGCTACAAGATTTTTCCTACAGAGGTTGTTGTAGTGTTATGAAGGAAGGAAACCAATGTGCAGAAGACACAAAGATGAGATGTAAGATCTTTTCCAGGTCCCACGGGAATAGAAGGAAGGAGATTTCAGAAAAGCTCAGGCTGAAGAAATACCCAAGGAAATGCATGAGTCAGTGATTCCTGGATTCCTGAAAGCTGGTCATGTGCTCCCGAGGAGTATCCCTACACAAGGACTAGCTGATTATACGATAATCAGCTGTGGCTGTTCTACTATACTGGTACTTGATAAGGTAGTGCAAAGGCTACAGCATGTTTAAGCTACACATATGGTAAAAAAAAATGAACGAGTTTACTTGAAATTTCACATATTCAACTTAAAAATACCAATGTTTTTCCCATTTAAACRTAGCAGTGAGATGGCTATCAAAACATACGAGCAATTAATTTGGTATATAATCAAAAGGTTCAAAAGGTCCAAATTGCACATTGCTAATTGTCTCTATGTATTGGGTGCCAGCAGGAAATGAAACGATTTGAAGATAGGATGTGATTTGAATTGGCAGACAATGAGTGAGTGGTAGTAGACATAAGCACTTTGTTTTTCAAGTATTTGCCATGTCATTTATTATCCTAATTAATGTCATCCAAACCACCTACATCATCCACAGGGGATATTCCAGCCTCTTTCTGAAAAATTGCTTTTTGCCTAGTGCTAGTTTTCAGCTGTGCTAAAAATCTTGAACTTATGARAGGAAATATATTAAGATAAAGAATGACAGCAAATTGACTATTTAGGGGGTAATTTTTGATTTTCCTAGTTGCATTCACAGTAACAAAAGTCTGCAAGGAAAACTGCAAGTTCTTCAAGGGAGTCAGATCATAATTCCCCTCAGTGCTTACACACACATACTCACACACACGCCCTCACACACACACACACACACACACACACACACACACACACACACACACTCGTATACACACTTTTCTGCTAAGATTTCACATCTCAACACTAAAAATAGGTTAGATACCTGCCAGGATACATAAGAATAGAATAACTCCATTGGGAAGTATCCATCTGCATTGTGAAACCTTCAAATATGAAATTGACTTTACAGTCTACTTATAATTTAGCAACAAAGAGATGAAGCAGCAGCTGTATTAATCAAACAGAATAAGGAGGGAACTACATGTACTTCCTTTAAATCATCTCAAAGTGAACAACTTCTATCCATCTATAGGCTCTAAGTCCTAAGTGACAGAAGATGGACAAATATTCAATTCCCTGACTGACAGCTGTTCAACTTGTCAGTTCAAGGAACAAAAACCTTCATCCTTCACAAAAAAACTTTGTACTATACTATCTGCCTTATGCATTTGCCCTTTAAAATGAAAAATTTAAGAGCATTTGAGAAACAGGATAAAAAGACCATAAAAATATGAGAAACAGACATGCCATAATATTAATTTTAAGGCTACCTTTTTCAATTCAAGTGATTTAAAAGCCTCACAGAGGACAGTTCAATTCTAAAATCTCACACTGGAAGAAAGGTCTTGTCTTTATTTGGTTTTGGATCAGAGCAGTCTATGTAAAATCCATGAACCTATCCTTGACATTATTTTCCTACTTAATTTCAAGTATTATTCCACACCACATATTGCAGCAAATGTATCATCTTCTTGCATCTAAAATGAAGAGGCACATGTTTTTCAGAAGGCACCACCAAAACAACAGTATTAGTTCTTCAACATTGGTTTGTTTTATTTTCACAAGCAGTCAAGTTGAAGAAAGGTTTTAGTGACTTTCCAGAGTATCCTTAAAACCATCAGTAGAGATCAAACTGTTCTGGCCTCCACTGCAACTACCACCCAAACACAGCATAAACCCATGGCAAAGTTACAAATACAGAGGTGTTCCAGGTTAGGTGACAAAGGAAGCATTGAATGAATGTTAGCAGTTTGCTGAGTTCAAGAGACCTTCGGACTTGGTGTCCACTTCATGCTAGTTTAGGCAAAGTGTTTCAAACAGCATACTGTATGCCTAATTAATGTTTTTCATTATAAAAGATGTCAAAATGTTGTGAAAAAGATAACTTTCTCTAGTCTRCTCTTGGTATCTCAAAAAAATATTTCTGAATTAAAATTCCTGGTAGAGCAAAACAGCTTCTTTCAGTTAGTCCTGCGAAAGAGATTTTAAAAAATCTGGTGAAGGTCACAGTCACACAATGCAATCCCTTGTATACAACATACATGCAGAAAGCTCAGTGCTGCCCGTGTGTCTCTGGATGTAGGTAAGCATGTGGTAGCATGCCTGGGTACRTTCCTCCTGAGCTATTTCCCATCTGCAAGAGAGACAAAGCTTTTACATTTTATTARTTGTAAAGCAGCAAGAAGCCTTAATGAGATGAAAGTAGTGTTTCKTAGAGGGCAGAGCTGTTTAGTCTTCAGAAGATGACTTTAATTGCATGACTAATTAATATGCCTGAGTTTTACTGTATCAGGAAATGTATCACTGGACTGTCTGGCACAAGACTCATGATACTGTGGCTTTGTCATTTGTATTGATAAAAAAAATTGCCCCATTGTGTTTTTACTATCTTTGGAAAATGTTTGGAAGTACAGGGAATGTTAACCTGGAACTGCCCTGCTTTTACTGCTAGGACCTATTATACGGTGTAGAAAAATCCTATAATTCTGCAGGAGCACAGTGATCATTTGGGACTATGAATCTACAGCATATTACATATACATATATATCACACACACATATATATATATATATCATATATTGACATAGCTTAGAAGCAGCTCCTTTGGGAGCCAGGGCTGGCCTGGAGATTGGAGAACAAGAATTTTCCAAAACTTTGCTCTCTTGCTCTTCTCTCCTCAAGTCAGGGAAGTAGGAGTATTAACATCCACACAGCTTTTTGCTAGGCTTGTAATTCACCAGTACCAAGTCATTAAAGGAGGAATGCTGCAAAGAGGAGATGAGAGAGGCCTCACGAATTTCTAGCTCCAGAATAAAATGAAACCCACAAACCACACATGAGCAATACTCAGAGTTCCTACATCTAACTAGGGAAAGGAAAATAATGTAAAGTGAATGAGGTCTAAAGTTAAAGACATTGCAACCCTGACCTGCCATACAGCCCTCTTTTCTATTTTTTAATTTGTCCTTCAGCTAAAACTAACACAAGAAGCCATCAGTAAAACTATTAAGGGATTATTTATGATTTTCAGACTTCAGAGGATTTTTTCTTAACAAATACCAAGGAGGTTGGAAGAGAGTAAGGTGAAGAGATTTTAACAATTAACAGAAATATTAGCAAACAGTCACTTTTAGAGATTTTTGCTCTGGATGCTGCTGCACAAACAAGGTGTTCTTTCAAATAAGGTGCTATGTCCTGTAGACTCAAGTTACCAAATAAAAATAAGAAAGACAATTTCAGCTCCATCCACAGCACTGGAAGCCAGGAGGGGTAGCTCATGGAGGTGGAAAGGAATATTTGAGGAGTAGAAAAATTCAGAAATATTTGACAGTGGGAAAAGAGGAGGAGAGTTCTATATAAAAGGTTCACAGAAACTGGTRTGGAGAAGAAAAACCAGTGAATCTGACCTGGTATGTATGCAGCTTTTATAACGTCTTCCAGTCTATAGATATAATAGTGTATGCTTCTCACCCTGTTACATCAGGAGTTTTAGTAGTACAGTTCTAGCCTGATTGTACTATTATATATAAGCAAGAAAAGTACCAWACGTCTTTGTGCATAAACTCCTATTTGGTCAAATTCATCATACTTAGGCCAAAAAAAGAAAAATAAATCGATGGATAACCTGATGGACTTTAATTGAAAAGAGTCTTGGAAGCAACTATATGAAGAGCTCAGCTAGTAGATCCGAGGTGCATAATCAGAAGTATGGATTCAGCCAAGGAAAAAGATGCATATGAGCAGCATGATTTTTCATCAGAGAGAAAAAAAAAGCTAGTTGCTAAGATTCATCTACACTGGGATAACAATTCACCTAAAATGTATATTTTTTTTAAATGTGGATTGTCCAACTAGCCTTAAAATTCACAAATGAACACTTAATGAGAATAAGAGGCTGCATTCAGCCTCTGCTAGGAAGGAAATAATCCAACGTGTTCACCAAGAATGAGCTCACAAAAAAAAYCTATAAAACAATTTAGCTAGATTAGAGCTGTATACTATCTGAATTCTCAGTAATAGAAATTGTTAAATATTTGAAAAACAATCCTGAAACTGTCTTTGTGTCTTTACCCTCAGATCTTTAAGGAAATTTAGCTAAAGTTTGTCTAGAAAGAAAAGAAAGGAAAACAACAACAACAAAAACCCAAGAAAAAAAGAAACCAAAAAAACAGATCTACTGTCCAGGGTTTCTTCAACCCCACTCTACTTCATAGAGGGATTTGGTAGCATTTTGTGTTCACTTCCCACCAAAAAACTCAAATGCTGAAAGAAATACTGAAAACATTCAGAACTACACAATCCTCTGAAAGAACACAAAAACTATACTGGCACCATTGCTACTGAAGTCTAACCGAACAACAACAAAAATCCAACACATCTACTTTTGTCTACTTGAAAACAAACTGCAGAACTCCAACACCTTCTCCAAAAAAAAACCTGCAAAAAGAGATTTTTCTTACATTTGATACTCATAAAAACTTTAGTATTGATACTAATACTATTAATGGTAATTTTCATACATACTTTAGTATTTATGAAGATAGTCAAATGTGCCAATGGAGAATTTAAAATGTCTTGATTATAAACAATACATAGATATTGCAGGGAACTTTAGCTATAATTAAAAATCTCTGACTTATCCTGGTCCAGTAATGCGCTGTTTGGAAACAACTCAATGTTTTACTAAGCCATGAGGTAAGACTTTCTGTGTCCATGACCATTCCAGTGATGGGTATAATTCAACATGTCATTTCTTCAGTGATCTAGAGCTTCTGGCCAACTAAGGCTGTATGAACTTCACAGTCAACCCACCAAGCAAGTGAGGACATCCTGAATATGACTGAAAGAACAAGGGATTGGAACTATGACAGAAAAGGCCACAGCTTTCCTTTCCTCCTTGACATTCCAACAACATCAATTTGACCCAGTGTATCTCCTCGTCTCCTCAGTTTGGAGCAATGAAAATATCACCTTCTTGTCTCCTGAAATCACATGTTCATCTGCCCCCTTACACTTGCCCCTTGGTACATCTCTCACATATATTTCCATACCTCATTTATTATACACATATACTTGATCTCTTCCTCTTCTGTCACCTCTCTTAGGTTTTCCCTGAAATCCTCAGACACACAACAGCTTTCCGGCGAGGCTGAAACTAATACTTTTGGCATCCTATTGGCTAGAGGAGACTGTGATCCTGAAAATGGCTATACCCAAGCACTAGCTGCCTGTTGGCAAGACTCCCCTAAAGACAAAAGAGCAGAGGGCAGTCCTGCTTCTTCCCTTCAGCTTCCTCCCAGATCTCTGTGAAATATAACTGCATCGACAGCATCATTCATACCTAGTGGCACTGACTAAAACGAAAGGTGGGTGGTTCCAGACAAAGGTCAGCAAGACAATAATAATTTCAGAACAAAGCAGGTTTAAGCAGAGCATCAGGCAACAGCCTTTTACAGGTATTTTCTTTTCAGAGCCCGTTCCCTGGTGACTCAACAAAATCAACTTGTTTAGAACACCACCTCTCTTTTATCTGTTTCTTCTCTGGTTTCCTGAACAAAGSCCTCCAAGACATCTGTTCCATCACTCTATAGACACTTCTGCAGGGTGCACCACATTACTTTCTTCTAGGACCATGCAACATTACTTTGCCTGTTTTAAGGCTGTATGAAGACAGCTGTTGCTGGCTGTATTAAGTGAACGAATGACTCATACTGCATTCTTGATATTGGAAAAGGTGTGGGTATATTTCATAGATCTCAAAAAAGCTATGATTTCATATTATGCTTAAATAAAGAAGGGCAATGATTTTARAACATATAAGCTTCAGATGATAGATGATGTACCACAAATTAAAGACCTTTGGCAATTTTTTACATGGCTGTGTCATCATCAGTCAGCATGAGGGATCACAAGCAGAAGTTTGGATTAACTTTCAGAAGAAAAAGTATTGATTACAGGAAAAGAAAGTAAAGAACTGGAAACATAAATGGCACATTTACTCCATGGGTCAGATTTTCTTCAGTAGAGCTGGAATCCTCCCTGCTCCCAGACACATCCTGCACATACAAAGGCTCAGGTTATATTTGTCTTTATCAAACAAAACCAYGCACATTGGTGCAAAGTACTGCCGTTCTTGCACAGTGGCCTCCTCTAAAATCAGAGCAAAAGGTCCTAGCAATGGATAATTGCAGGCAAGTAATTTATGAGATAAAACTGGCATTTAAGTTCTGCTTCTCTCCACTCCTATTGTCCTTCTTCTACTACCAGCCCCAGACATGTGTTCTTTTGAAAATGAATTATTTTCTCCTTGTGTATTTACAAATAAAACAGAGCTCAGAGAAAACAAAAATTAAGTACCAGAAATACTGCTCTGCTTATACAATGCATGGCTGGAAGTATATTACTCTCTGTAAGCCACTAAGCTTTTTGCAGCTACATCTTTCAAGATGCATGATTCCTTTCTGTATGTACAAGATACAAAAGAATGTGCGTGATGTAGAGGTTTGGAACCAGGATCTCAGGAAAGGAAATATTACAAACGTGGCATGGCATGGCACATTTTGTTTACAGAAACTTCTCCCTCTATGGGAAACAAAAATAAGACAAATTACTCTTCCTAGAAAAAAAAAAAAGTTAACATATACCTACCTAAATATATTCAGAATATGGTGTGWTAATGCTTATTTGGAAGGAAGGCAGAAGACATTTCTTCAGCACCAGACTACGAATGATTTATAGCCTATTTAGTAGCAAATGCAGCCACTGGAGAGCCTGATGAACACTTCCTTCCTCAGATGCTTCAAATTACAATCCGCTGAAGAGCAATCTTAATTTTTAACACTGATCCTTTGTTTTTGATGTTGATTCCAAAWCAGCATTATTCATTTTAGATAAGATGCCAATGTAGAGGCAGGCTGAGGTAATCTGGGAAGTGTTAGTCAGTTGATATCCTGGGGGTGTTTGCAGGACTGGATTCCAACACTTTTAAGCATGATTCTCAACACCTGTAAAGTCCCACTTCTTCCTAGTAACCAATAAAAGAGTGAGTCAGCTAAGACAGTTTCATTACATATATCTTACACTCACCTGAGTAACTTGCATAATACTCTTTGGTAGAAAGTCTTGCTGTCTTTCTGCTTCAGTCCTCGCCTCTCTGCTTTGTCACTTCTTCAAGTATGAACACAGACAGATTTTAAGATCTCTAGGGTGCTATAATGTACCAAATAAACAAAAAGCTTTCTCCAATATTCTCTCCATATTTCTCTTTTCTTCAACATATCCCATTACATCTAATTATATCCACTGGAACATCCCTCCAACCACTCTCCATCTGCCAGAACAACTAATAGTACATTTTAGAGAAACGTGTTCAAAAAGTCTGCTTATGAGTCTGCTCCCACAAGCTCAAAGGAGATGTTATTACAAGTTTACTTCTTCCCCTGACACTCACACAGGCTCACAAAACAGGTCAGAGAATACAACACATCAGATTTACAATCCAAGATGCCCATTTGCTGACATAACCCTTTCCACAGTATGGGAACCTCCTATGGAGCTAGACTCCTCTGCTATCATATATTTCCATCAAMCACATACTTACCCCAGAATCTCATCCCTCTTGCTTGTCCTTAGATATAATGYAACAGTGTCAGCCTTCAAAAGGCTTAGACTGAATTCCAGTTTTTCATCTGCAGTCATTTGTGCTCTGCARTACTTGAACAGACAAACAGTAGGTGTCTAAGACTGTGTCTAAGCCTTAATTTGTTGCAGTACTATAAAGAAGAGAGAAAATATCTATTTTCCACTATTGGACAAGATAAAGAGGGTTTTYGTTTGTTTGTTTTTTGAGTAATCAAATAATTTAAGCCAGAAGAAATTCTCAAGGTTCAAACCTTCTCAAAATCTGAGAAAATTTCAAAGTTACATTACTTGCTCAGTTGCTAGAGTTTCTCAGAGTCTTTCCAACTTAAAAAGAAGAAGAAAAAAGGAACRCACCGATGCAGGGAATAGATGGTGTTCTGGTACTAGGCATATATATCAATGCTTTAAAAACTTTATTTAGGTAGCAGAGCAAGAGCTTCCTTTGCCTTTCATCTTGTTSTTTCTCTCAGGAAGAATGATACTGATGACCCTACAGTGATGATTCAGCCAATTAAGGAGTGTAAAGGCATAACACATCCGTCTACCTTCCAGTTCCCCATTCCATGTTGAAAGGAGTTTGGAGAGAGAAAATGGCTTTGCAAAGAAGTTGTAGCAAAAATTGTGGAAACAGTTTACAAAGAAGCTGCTTCCTAGCCCCAGAGTTCCTTTCTCTCACTCAAATCCAAAACAGGTTTTAAAGCAATGCTAGTAAGATCTTTCTCTTGACACACAACATATTAGCCACGTATCAGCTCTGCGCCTTGCAGTACCTGCAGAATCATAGAAACATAGAATCCCTAAAGTTGGAAGGGGGCTCCAGAGGTCATCTAGTCCAACCCGCCCTGCTCACGCAGGGTCACCTAGAGCACGAGGCACAGGGCCGTGTCCATGCGAGTTTTGAACATCTCCAGAGAAGGAGAATCYACAACCTCTCTGGACAGCCTGTTCCAGGGCTCTGTCACCCTCACTGTTAAGAAATGTTTCCTTAAGTTCCTGCGGAACTTTTGGTGCTTCTGTTTGTGGCCGTTTCCTCTAGTTTTTTCAGTGGCCACCACTGAAAAGAGGCCGGCCCCCTCCTCCTCTCTCGAGGTATTTATATATAGACACTAATCAGGTCCCCCCTCAGCCTTTTCTCCAGGCTGAACAGGCCCAGCTCTCTCAGCCTTTCCTCATAGGGCAGATCTTCCAGGCCCCTGATCATCCTYGTAACCCTGCAGTCCCTCCTAGTCCTTGCAGACAACTGTAAGGACAAATTGCAATACTGCTCATGCTGGTAGCTTCTTAGAATACAGTTGTAGACTGATTTTGAGCTGCTCTGTATTCACAGTGCACAGGTTCTCTAAATTAATCAAGACAAAAACAAAGTTAGTTATAAGTTGCTATGACAGCTCCAGTTGTGGAGCTGCTGGAGAGAGTCCAGCGCAGGGCTACCAGGATGATCAGGGGCCTGGAACATCTGCCCTATGAGCAAAGGCTGAGGGAGCTGGGCCTGTTCAGCCTGGAGAAGAGAAGGCTGAGGGGGGACCTGATCAGCGTGTATAAATACCTCAAGGGAGGCAGTGAGGAGGAGGGGGGCGGCCTCTTTTCAGTGGTGGCCACTGATAAAACTAGAGGAAACGGCCACAAGCTGAGGCACCAAAAGTTCCACAGGAACTTGAGAAAACACTTTTTGACAGTGAGGGTGACAGAGCCCTGGCACAGGCTGCCCAGAGAGGTTGTGGAGTCTCCTTCTTTAGAGATCTTTAAAACCTGCTTGGATGCAGCCCTGTGCCACGTGCTCTAGGTGACCCTGCGTGAGCAGGGGGGTTCGACTTGATGACCTCTGAGGTCCCTTCCAACCTTAAGTATTCCATGATTCTATGATTCTATGATATGTTTAACCCTGCATCAGCCTGTCTTAAGGGTTCAGGCARTAAGGCCTTTGTCTGAGATGGGTGGTGCACAGATACATTAAATTAAATTCAGTTTTTCTTCTTCCTTATGACTTTTCCCTCAGAAGGCTGGGTAGATGGAAGCAATCCTGCTGAATCAGGCGATGTGCACAGTATACTCTGAAGATTCTTTTCTGTATCTGAAGATGATCTGCTTTTATTATAAGGTTACATCTCACTTCCCAGTTTGGAACAGCAGGGTGCCGAGGTTGCTAGAATTCTTTTTTTTTTTTTTTTTTTTTAGACACAAAACAAGCAAGATGAACAGGGAAAGGAGAAGGCAGAGGAGGCAATAGGAAGAAAGCAAACCATCCCTGCAAAAATACTAATTGATATTGTGGTGCTCCCACAATATCAGGGTGTTGGCAGAAGAAAACTGGTAGCATGGATTGGTGATGATAGCCAAATTGCCAGCAGTGGCCAATTCATACCATGCCAATAAAATTAATAACTTAATCTGTATAAACAACACATGATCACAAAGCACTGTGGCTAAAGACTCCTCCACCTCTGCTTCAGCAATACAAATTCTCTCATGAAACAAGGAGGGCGCTGACCTGCTGTGACAGGAGGTTGGACTAGATTACCTCTCAAGGTCTGATCCAACCTGAACAATTCTGCTTTTTTTCTGCAATCTATTTTTAATTTGACCTGCTGAACCTCATAGCAACAACAGCCAGAGATGTTTGCTTGCTACACCCAAACAGAACGCAATTTTAGCTTATGAATATCAGAATGTGACATGAAAATAGGATGGGAGGAAGAAGTAAACTATCCAGACAAAAATGGAATGTGAATGCTGGTGAGATTTTATTAGGAAAGGTAGAAGCAGCTGAAGAGTAACRGAGGAAAACTACACTGGAAAATGCAAACTTTCAATATCTACAGTTACTAAATTATTCAGCTCATGTCAGATCATAAGACACAGTGGTTAAATTTGGCTTAAAGTCAGATCAGAGCTGGCTTGATTCAGGAAGACTGGCCATATTACCAAAGGTTTTCTGGCCTTAAATATCCAGTAACTCCACCCTGAGTCACCTCTCCTCCCCCTCATCCCTTGTATGGGCAAACCTGAAAAAAGAATCCACAAAGTGTCTAAAAAAATATATATATTCCTTCCAAATGTTGAACTGATGATTTTATCCATGGTTGAAATTTTATTCAGTGCTTTTTACTCCTTTCAGTGATAAACTAAAAGGTGCCAGGCTCTCAGCATTTGTTGTAATTTTGAAACATCAGGAACAAACTAGCTTGGATACAAAAGCAAAAAACTCCCTATAGTAACTTGAGGACACATATAAGTAGCTATCTGAAATAAGAGCAGTGAATAAGACAGACTTGTTTTACAAAGTCATCTTCATTTCACCTGTGACAGAGCTAATTATCTGACAAGCATAGAGTGGATGATGTGAGAGTTTAAGAAGGTGACTATGGGTTAGGGATATCTGATCACCTTCCCTGGTTAGCTTCCCAAAAGTGACGTAATTATGATGAACACATTACCTGACAAAAAAAGAAGATTATTGTGAGGAGCTCTCAGGTGTTTTCTGAGGCTGAAGTTCTCAACTCTGTATGATTACTGTCAGGAAAGAGTAGGGAAAGACAGATTATCAAAAAGTTTTTCTAACTAAATTAAATGAAAAGAATGAATGAATGATCACCAACCATTCTATCAACAGAGGCACTGATCAAAGCTCATAGATTCCAGGTTCAAGTATTTCTTGAGATGACTTGTATCTGCTGAAACACTTYGCTGCAATATGCAGTAGCTGTTAAAGTTTGTACAGGCTCAATGACCAGTTGAACAGGGTCATGGAAATAAAATCCATTTAGAKCAATTAAAAGGACATAATCTAGGCTCCACCAATTCTGTCGTACAGCCTCAAGGTATTGGAAGCTGWGTCTTTGAAAGAAGTAGCACAATGTGCTTCACTTACGCATCTCCGTAAGAATCCACCTCTGATCTTTGTTAAAGATTGCATACAGGGCTAGATGGATTTTTGGGTCCAGGTTCTGTTTTTGTGGGTATATTCTAGAAAACTGTATTCCCACATGAAAACAAACAAACCAAAAAACAATGACACTGTGACACTGATAATCTTTCAAAGCAACCGGAAAAGCTTTTTTCAAACAAATTCTGTCTTGCAGTTTTACATCAAGGTAAAAGCAGGGTGAACAGCACTTACTAATGGCATTGATGTCATTCTGTACAGCTCCCTGAAGTTCACAGCATTGTGCTCACTCTTATCTGCTAAGCATTTGCTGTGCTATTTGCAGTCTACACAACCTAGTCAGTGTGGAGGAGTAAAACGGAAGCAAGTTGCACTCACGAAATTTCTAACTCACAGTTTTAGTAAGGATGTCACAGATGACTTGGGGGAAGAAATCCTCAATACAAGAATAGGGGGAAATCTACAAAAGAAAAAGTGATGAAAGGACACCTATGCTATTTCTTTTTCTCTCAAGAAAAAGAAATGTAGACTTATTTTTATGGAAATGCCTACAGTTATTATCAAATTCAAATTGCACAAAAGGCTGCATACTTCTATTGGAATGCCCTCCAGAACTGTGTGCCAGAACATAGTGGTATCCTAAGTTTACATAAAAATCTGTGCTCCAAATCTCCTGCAGAACACTTACTTAAATGATGAGTTTAGCTTGTTGAATAGCAAGAGAGAAAAACTTTAACCACAGGCTAAAGATAAGCTAGCATGATGCCATGATCTGAAGGCTTGGGTTCTGGTCATTATTATAGATAATGGGAACTGTTGCCATGGCACTCCTGTCTTTCAGTTCTTAGTACTGAATAGAGACTGTCATAGAGCAAAACCACTAAAAACATTTAAGCAAAATAAAATTTAACTAAGTAGCTCTTTAAAGATGCAGCTAACTACCTGATTCTTTAAAAAGCCTAGTAGATGTTCTATTGTATTTTAGGGTGCTCAAGCTATCTTCAGCAGGTCTACAGGTATCTGACCTATGTAGGGGAAAAGGGAAAAGCTTCTTATCAACATCCTTTCTTTTGCTTTGCACCAAGAACAATTCTTCCTTTCTACATCCATGAAACAACGCTCATGATTTTCTGTCAAAATTTGCTGCATTCTTCTATCCTTCAACTATCAGATAAACATAATTTATAAATAAAATGTTGACTCTAACAAGAAAGGGAGTTTCTTGTTAGCATGGGGGGAAAAAACCTTGAAACCTATCTTTCCTTTGAAGCTCAAAACCCCCTCCCCCTTCAACATAGTAGCACTTTTTTCTTTTTTTTAATTAAAGTTTTAGGATATTTGTGTGTCACATTCTATTTGAATTCACAAGAATGAGGAAGGATAGATAACTGAGAGACCAGAAAAGATATACTAATTTTCCTTTGGAAAGACCCAACCCTAGGAATAAAATAGCTCTGTTTTCATCCTCACTTTGTCATCCTCAATCTACCCTTGAAGAAAGGAATGGTGCATTCCTACTCTACTTTTGGCCAGAAACAAAAAGACATACTTGGCTGATAGTGGCTTTGAACTTGTAATAAGTATCCTCAGTTTTATAAGCTGTATCAAAGTTTATTGTCACAATATTGGAGTGTTGATTTGTTCTTCAAAGTCCTTTGGGATGAGTTCACAGAGTGAGAAGCTCCATAAATACGCATGAGACAGCATGCCTTTTGTTGGGTGCCTTGTGTTTCTAAACTGTTCATGTGATTCAGAGCTTCAGACACTTGAGTTTTTAAGGATCTAGAAAGCATGATATATAGCCCAACAACATATATAACACAACAAAGACAACAAGAAAAGGGCATTTTCTCCCACTATTTTCCAAAGCTTTCAGAAGAGAAAAAGAGGTCTGGCTTAAATGAGACCCAAGGAAGAATCAAGCCACGCCAAGTATGTCTGCAGAYGGAAAATTGGGATTACTCTGCAAAAAACAAATCATTCTATTTACTTGCTATCAACTGCAAAGTGATTTTTTTTTCCACTAAAGCTTTTAGTGGTTATCTCACCCCCCTCTTAAAAAAAGCCCCCCCTCTTAWAAAAACAAAAAGAAAACAAAAGAAAAACAACAAAAAAACCTCTTTCTAAATGTCTCCAGTTTCAGCAAGGTTAGAGCTTTGGAGAGTTTCTTTGCCATTAACTTCACTTTCAAAATTTTCAGCTACAATAGAAAGGAGGAGGAAAGAACAAGAGAAACAGCAGATTGTAGAAGATTTTTTGCATAATTTTGGAAGATGGAACTGTCATTTTGATTCCTGCAAAATAACCAAGTAAAAATGCATTTAAAAATGTCATTACAGAACAGACACTGTTTCCTTAATCATCTCTATAGTAGTATCTCTGAAAGCTCTCAGATTGGAGCACTTGTTTGTAATGTTCCACATCAAGATTATGGTTAATGAAATCATCCAGCCTAATTGTAACATGCTGGATTTTCTAATTTTGWATAATGCTGGATTTTCTAATTTTGAATAAATGCAATAGTGACAAGTTGTTACAATAACTTTTCATCTATAGGTCTCAAAGCACCATACTTTCATTAATTAGGGACTAAGGCAAACTAATCTATTTGAGAATCCACCCTGAACAAAACCAGAATAGTTTGCATAAAGTTTGATTCCAAGGGAACAACTTAACGTTTTATTTCTAAGCCATTATCATAGCTTACAGACAGTCTTTTTGTGATGTTACTAATTTTAGCAAGAAAGCTTTAAACTGTTAATCAGTTGAAATACATGATTTACACAGCAGCATTCAAAGAACATGACTCAGAGTGCTTTCTKAAAAATACAACACAAATGCTTAAATGTTTGAAAAAATGAAAACAAAGAGAAAATTCTGGAAAAAAAAAAATCCTTGAAGGTAAATAAGCATAGAGAAGTTCAACACRCTATTTCCTATTTAAGTTGGCCATCAGTATGATTTCAGTCCCAAAAGAGATCCTAATTCTTTCTTTGTCTATTACTGCATCACCAAGTTTGTCAGCTTCATCAAAGCTCCCTGCAGGCACCTGGGCCCATCTGGCACATACAATGCAAAGTACCTTGCGAAATGCAAAGCAGGATATTAAGCTTCCTGGTTCATTGAAAAACAAAATAAGCCTTCCAATAATTCCTTTTCAACATCTCAATAAGACAGTTATTTGAGCAGAAGATAGCTCAATTGCCCATACATAGAAAACACAGTGCACAGGGTTCTGGGCATGGKCAAAACAGAAATTATCTATCAGGTAACCTTGGCTGGTGGAAGGGGTTGTGCAGAACAATACAAATGGGTGCAACATAACATGATTTTGAGGAGAAATTCAAGACCCCACCTCTCCTTAGAAATACAAGTCTTGTCTATCCATCATACAACTTTATCTATATTTATCACTACAGCTCCCCTAACTTAAAAACCAAAAGAAATAATAATAATAATAATAGTAATAATAATAATAATAAATGTTTAAACCAGTTAACCTACAATATAGGCMTGCTGATAGAGAAGCTACATTTGGATTATAAAGTGTGTAAGAATTTACTGAAACTCTTTTGAAACTTTATAACTATCTGTACCCAGGCCACTGAAGTGCAGAGGAGGTTGTGTTTGCATAAACAGCTCCTGAGGGTAGTCTTATGCAAATTCTAGCACTAAGAGGAGAGCCAGGGCTTGTCTGATCACACCCTAAGGGTCTCAAACTGCAGAAAGTCTCCTGGGCGAACCTGGTGTGGGATCTACATTGCAGTCTCAAGCACAGTCCAAAGAGGAATTTAAATTAGAAGCACTGTGCAAAGTCGAGTGAAAAATGATTCCAATAGCTACAGCAGAGTTTTTTTAAATGTCTCATAGGCAATTATGAATTACTCCCAGCCCTGATGAAATCCAAATTAACTATTAGTTCAGCTACACAAAGTACTGCTACTGCTCTGCTGCCATAACCCCATGTATCACAGGTTTAAAAGCCAAAAACTCAGAGTTAAACATTAAGGAAGACAGASGTATTTTGATGTTACAAAGCTGCTCCTGAGTTAGTGAGTTATCATTGCACTATGTAGAAAATAGGAAACCATGTTTAGGTTAAATGGCTTACCTCGCTTAGTCAGAACCACAATACTTCAGTTTTCAAGAAATTGTAACAATCTTTTGGCCTTGGAAATGTCTTAAATATAAGAAGAGGATAYATGATATGAGTGTTGACATGACAATTAATGACAGCTAATGAACAACTCAGCTTAATGAACCCAGACAATACTGCATAGCAGACAAAACAGGATATAAAAATTGGTTTGCCCACATTCTGCACTGTTCTTTCTGTTGAGAAGTTCTTCAGCTGATGAGAAAACTATGTGAGAAGACCAGGCAACAGTGGCAAAACAATCATTAAGAGAGTGCAGAAGAACACAGGATATATGGTGAACTGTGAATATAAACTAAAGATATTGTAGTGTAGCATATCAAATACCCATTCCATTTTGTTCTTAAAGTAGGCATGATCTGTGACAGACACTGTTATCTCTTGATGGATGAGACCCACTGCAAATCTGTGTCCAGCACACAAGTAACATGYACAGACAATTCTGTGCATGTTACTTTRTGAAATCCTTTTCAGCAACTTTTGATATTTCTCTCATACATTATGTGACTGGGTAATATGTARTTAGTTTGTGCTTGAACCTATTTGTCACCTTCCACTTTGATCTTTGGTATCAAGCCTGAACTTCTTCAACCATTTGGCTCCATGTTATAATACGTGATCAGCGTAGTTGAAAAGTCTCTAATCTGGACAACTGTTCACATTATGTTACTTCCTCAAATTAAAAACCAAAATAACATATTATCACAGTTGATGTTTCTGACAAAGATCATGGGTAAACTCAGAAACTGGGAAAATCCAGAAATGTCAAACTGATGTCATGAATTTTCTGTCAAACTGTCCTTTGGTTCTACTGTACCTGTAAGATGAGGGGAAAAAACTATGCTTATAGTAGCATTCAGACTCCCAGATGCAAAGGTATTTTAAGCCATGTATTTTAAGAACCATTCAGGAATGAGGCATCTAACGCTGGAGGTTAGTGCCGGTTTCCTATCTCTATTACTGACATTTCGGTTCTACCATGGTCAATAGGAACTTTTTTTTTTTTTTTTTTTTTTTTTTTTTTTTTTTTGTATGAAAGATGTGGAGCATGTGGAGCACAACCCATGAGTGTACACACACATGTACATGCACACACAGGCAGAAGAAAGCAGTTAATGTCTCCTATTATGGACCCAGAGGATTCAAGGCACAGAATTTTAATGGAAGATCCATACCAAGAAATCATTGGTATGAGGCAAACTCTCCTCTCCCAGGTCTGTTTATAGCACACGTGTTCAGATTCAAACTACTTCCATGAATCAAACATATTAAAGATTGCCAATGGTTATTTTCCCAGCAGTGAAGAAATCCATGAATATTCCCCATGACACTGCTTCATGACTACAAGATAATATCTGCATGTATGTAGTTTATAACATCCCTAACAAAAGTATTGCTGTCTTCACCTACTATTTAAAGCTATGAAGGAACTACTGCTGTCTACTACTGAAGTTTGTATTAACTCAGGTTCTCTGAAACCAAGACTTTTACTGCATGCTTACTATAGGTAACAAATATAGTGCATTTATTCAGCTATTTGAGATGTTTTTATTCACATTGACTGCTAGATATATTCAGAAGTAAAGCAAAGTGGCATCAGCCASTGTACTTGTGAGCTGGAAGTGCAACAGTTTAGGCATCATTTTCAATTCTCTATGACCAGGACAAGCTATTTGTAAAGCTTCTGTACAGTGACAGAAACTACCAACAAGTCTGTGTTATTTGCAGTTTGATACAAGGCTAAAATATCAACCTCATCTGTTTTTCCAGTTTTGGCTAGAGACCATGGCATTTCAGAGACCATTGCTACTGAGCCAGCCTATCTATAGAAAAAAGAAGCCTGTGCTAAGTAAAAACACACACAAAAAATAATTACAAGAAAGGTTCACATTAATCTTTGGTATAAAAAGAGACACTCCAGAAAGAGATAGCTACAAAATAGGAAAATATCACCATGAGAGAGTTGTGCATGTGGAACATTGATAACATGTCTGCATCCGAACTATGAGAAAATATTGTGAAATGTGTTAYGTATCCTCAAGGCAGGTTTAATTGTCTAGGGGAAGTTGTTGACTTCTCTAGGTGTTAATTTTTTTTTTTCCTTATTGTTAAACAATCAATTAATCATTCCTGAAAATCTTCTATCCAGTGTGAACCCATTAGCCCTCTAAATAAAGAATCTTTCCCCACTGAAATTGTTGATTTTGATTGGCATACCAATGAGTGGAAATTTACATTTCTGCCATATTTTTACAATTACTGACCAATCATTATGAGACACATTATGAATGTCAAAGATTTTAATTAATCAAAAGAAAGTACAAAGCACTTAGTCAAAAAATCTATTATTTGAGATACTTATCCCTGATTAACTCTCTTCTGGTTTCCCAATAGGGGAAAATAATTTTTCTAAATGAGTCCTTTGAAAGAAGATGGAGGCGGGGGGGAAAAAAGCCACACAGAAGCAACAACAGCTCTGCGCAAGGTGCATTGTAGTACAAGGGATGTTTGCTATTYACTTTCACAGCATTGAGTTAAGATTGAGGTAGATGAAACAAGCAAACTTTAGAAAAAAAAGCAAACAAACAACAACAAAAAAAACCAACAAGCACAACACTCAAAAGTATCAAGCATTAAAGTGTGTCACTTGGATCTGTACTGCTAAAGACTGAAACAAATGACAATTTTTAGGAAGGTGAAACRTTTGCTGTTGTACCATACTGTCCCACAATCCAGTGAAGTCTACTTGTTCTGCTAATAGATCATGTCATTTTAGATGTAGCTGGCCAGCTGGAGTCCATAGCAAGATTTTCTAAGGTTTTTATAAGCAAAAAAATTAAAACAAGATGCATGTGATAGCTTGATTCAAATCTGCTACTTACTAAGCCAAAAAGCACTTTCCCCAACCCCTCCAAATCTGAAAATGGCATCTTTATTTTCTTTTTGCCAAATAATCTATTTCAGCTAAATATTACATCCCTCTAATAAAGCATTTAGCTGCTTCTTGATCAATCCAGAAGTTTATTCGCCTACACTGTCTCATAATAGTTATGCCAGCTGTCTACCAACCTTCATAAGCAGCCCTCCTACTACCATCAAGTGTGTTTTTGTTTACCTCCTTCATATGTTATTTGAAAGAAAACATTCCAAAAAACCTTTTTCCAAACTCAAATTTGGTTGAGCAAATGATGGCATTTTCCCAGAAAAATCCAGAATATTCCACCTCAGATGTGGTCAAATAGTGCTGCTCTTCCGATAGCCCTAGTCAAACTACCACAGAAAATACCTACTTCCAGTCTTCCTTTCTGGGAGTTCATCTACCCAGGAAAATAGCATTTTGAGTGAAAGATGGAATCTCCTGTCTTTGATAGGAAGAGCAGTTGCTGGCAGCAAGAGCCCCTTCTCTTCCTGGAAAAAGTGAAATTCTTTCTTAGTTTTCCTTAACCRTATTTCCCTTCTTCAAGTCCTCGCTACTCTTCTTATCAGCTGTCTCAGGACTTCTCTTACCTTTTTAAAAAGGTAAGAGAAGAAAACCCAAATATACCTTTCCATCTTTCTTTACAATCTGTCTCCCTCATAGGCAATTCTGTCCTTAGCTGCTCTTATCTTAATAAATTACTCAAAAAAAAAAAAAAAAAAATGTAGCTCAACGTTTTACCTGGAAAGCAGATTATAATGCATTGGTAGGGCTAAGCACAGTACCTCTGCTTAGAGGCACTTTCATCTTAAAACATACAACAATTAAAGCAATTAAACAAGTAAATGCTACTTGAAACAATATCAAGATTATTTTCAGTAACAACATTAAAAATGTGGGAACTATTTTATGATGATTCACTTTGTAGGTCACATTCTGTTCAGAAAACTTTTCCAATGGAAAGGTTAGGCTGGCAAAGCAAAACTGATGCAAAACAAGAAAAAGGGGCTTGAAACTGGAGGATTTTCAGTTGGATTTCTAAAAAAACAGATGAAATTACTTGTATCCCATTGATATCCTTACCACCTTTTAAACTGCTGTTTAAAAAAAAAGAAAAAAAAACTACTGCCTAGTTCAGTTATTTTAATGCTGAAGTGTCTACAGTTGAAGGACCCAAAGTATCTTATTAATATTGTRTGGAGCTGTAAAATAACATAAGATTTCAAACACACATTACGTTGATGTTGACAGAAATGATGGGCTAACACATGGCTCTCAGTAAGGCATAGAGCATCAAGAGATACTGAAAAAGTTTCCACTCCTAGAGCCAAAGCATCACTTACTAGGAAAAAAGTGTTCTCAGTCTTCATCAAGAAATTTGAAAAAAAAAAAAATCAAAAAAAAAAAAGAAAAAAACCACAGTGCACTTATCAACAAATCTAATTCAAATTAGGAAAAAAAAAAATTGAGGACTGCCTGATAGGATTATACTCTTTTCATACCAGAGTTACCACAGTTTGTACCACTGCCGCATCCTATTCAAATATTGAGCTTTTAGCCCCAAAAAGAATCCTRGGTTGCTATGTTAAAACATGTGCAACCACAGTTAAAGATGAACAGTAGGAGTTCAGAGCAGAGTACTATAAACTCTGAATGCTCTGAGAAGTTCTTCAAAGCGGGTAGCATGGTGAGATAATGTTGGAGGGAAGCAGTGTCTTGTGCCTATGATCTAAGCTTGATGAGCCTGGCTGAATGCCCACCCGCCCACCTGATACATATCTGACTAGTCCTTTGCCTTTTTGGTTTCTTAGAACTACCTGTAAACATGCCTCTTATAAAATAAGGTACTATGCAGCAATACCTTGTTGAAGGCACTATTCGTTAAGTAAAAAAATAGCTAAAGGAGAAAGGTGAAACCCTTGCTGATTTAGTGACCAGAGTATTAGATCCAGAGCTAGGGAAAGTAAACAACCAGGCAGACAGCTTTCAGATCCAAATTCTAAAACACATTATCTGGAGTTTTGATATAAACATCAGTGCAGTATTCCACCCAACTTGAGGCTATGATGGAACAGTCTACGATAGTGGAGTGGTTCTGCTCAACCATATTGTGAGGAGGGTCATTCACATCTTCCTACTGCTAGTCTCTCTCAACGGATTGTATTTTTTTTTYCTTTGCAGCTCAACTAGGGAAAAACAACTATTTGCATGAGTACATCAAATTTCAGGATTGCACTTTAATCTAAATTTATCTAAATTAGAATTAAAGCAATAAAACTAGGTTGCAGAGATCAAATATTAAAATTGCAATGCTTAGCAACAGGTAGGAAACATCAATGCAAGAACTCAGTATAACAGTGGAAAGAAGATTAGGCAATTGACTGAAAGATGATTAAAGTCTACAATTCCATGTACCAAGAGGCATTTTTGCCCTATTACAGATGTGAGCTCTGGAGTTGGAATGACAGCTTTTGGTTAATGAGGTTTCCTAKTTAGAAAGCAGATTAACCTTTTAGGCAGAAGTTTCTTTGTGATATCACCATCTTTCTCAAACATATTTGCATTGAAAGAGATCACAAAATTCACTCTCAGTATTACTTCTGGGAAGATAATTTGCAATAAATAAGATATTCTGTAATGTTAAGTCTAAGTAGACAAGTGTCCAGAGTCTTGATTATTTCCAAGTTTTGAAAGGCTGGTTATGAACACTAGAGCTTTGCATGCAGCATTTCAGAAAATAAACAAAAACCTAGAATCCAGACAGGAATGGTCAACAGTTAAATAACCATTAACAGCCATCACCTCAAAACCTGCAGAATGTTAAACAAAACAAAAAAAAAAAAGGGGGGGGGGGAACACTTATTTCTTTCAAGCAACAGTCAGAACCACCTACAAATCTACCAATTAATTATTGGTATCCCTTTCCTTCCTTCCAAATCTTTTGTTCCTCCTCTTTTCCCAAGTTCCCCTGTAATTACTGTTCCTCACCTGGTTCCCAAGTTTTAGATAAGCTGTATAATTTGTTTATTGGTAGGCTAATTTTTCATGTCCTTCTACAACCAAAATTTATTTATGAACTCAAAGCTTATTTTTGTGAGCATTCATATATGAGGAAAAAAAAAATTTCAAGACACCACAGAAWGTGACAGCTTGGCTTAATGACTTACCAATAACCAGCAGAGACTGAGGYAAATTACTGTGGGTAGGCTTTTGCTTATGAATTATTAAGTAAAATGAGTGAATTTAAGCCATGTCAAGGTGAAGTAAGTCATTTTTGTATTTACAGATGCATTCATGCTTCACCTTTAAAAGAATATTCACATGGTATAGGTTGGATGGATATGCTCACTTAAATTCCCATGGGAACAGAATTCTGAAAAGTCCAGTCAGAAACATTGGACTCTGTTTCATCAGTTCTACGCCTCTACCTGCAACTGCTTCTGCTAAGAGGAAAAGGCCACTGATCCAGTGGAGGTGTCTGACTCTGGTATGGGAGAGGATGCTCTGCCTCCTGAAGGTGCCTGGTGGCCTTCACACACAATCACTCCTATGAGGTTCAGCTGGAGACAGATGGATACCAGACCTTCCAAGCACAGAGCACCATCCACAAAGCAAAGTGTAGCCCCATGCGCTTTGCTACAACTTAAGAAGAGTTAAGAAGAGATAGTTAAGAGTTAAGAAGAGTTAAGAGTTGAGAAGAGATAGGAACATAAAYACATAGGTTAAGTGGAAACAATTCTGCACTCTTTTCAAGATAAATTCAAAGTATCCTTGAACAGCAGTTCAGGCTGAGGACACATACTGTCAGTGCACACATGGCAGAACATTTTCTATTTTCCAAGTAGCTGTGGGTATTCAAGCTCCGTAATACCAGCACAGATGATTTCTTAACAGGTTGCCTTCAGAAGTTTTCACAACACTAAATTTTTCAAAGATAATCTCAAGATGTTCTAAGTTAAAAAAAAAAAGTCAGTACTATATCCTCAATAGCGATAACTTACCTGCTTCAATTTTTCCCTCTTCTCTAGAGCTAAGCTTACATTTAAACAGTATTCAATCTTCTTGCTGTTTCACCACTTCTATACATATAGCTCTGGTACTGACAGAGAGCTCTATTCTTACATTTGTCACTTTATATATTTTTCCATGACAGAACAATTAGTAGCTCATGTATGTGTTTCTTGTTTTGTAATAGGCAGGACAACCTTAAATGAAAATATGCTAATTTCAAAATGAAATGTTATTTTTAGAGTGGCAAATGCATTTTGACCATCCTCTTTATTACAGCAAATTACATGAAATTCTCAAAGATAAGGTCTGCTGGCAAGTAAGGTAGGCTGACATCATCTCTATTGGCGTAATCTAGAATAGAGACTTTTCAAAGCTGCCCAGGGAGCCTCTTCATTTTATCCTGCATAATTGGCAAAGTAGTCAACACCATTATGGAACTGCTGAACAGCTGAGGTTGGATGGAACCTCTGGAGGCCTCTAGTCCAATCCCCTGGCTCAAAGTAGGTCAAGAAGAGCAGCAGCTAATGACTGTGTTCAGTTGGATTTTGAGTAACTCCAAAGTTGGAGACTCCACAGCCTCTCTTCCTCTTCTCCACTCAAAACTCTGGAACAACAAACATCCATCTTCTATGTCCATCGGACTCTCCATGTTATTCTCAAGTCATGAACTGGCTAAAGATCCACATGACTGCAACCTGGCTGTGGTGAAGCTTGTGGCTGAAACAGGGCTGCTCAGGATGAACTCATCAGGAGTGAAACTTCCTCTCTCCTTGGACAATTAGCAAGTGATGAAAACACACTGTGCTTCTTCTCTCCTTCTCTAAGAGGCTTCCTCTCTCTTAATAGAGAAATAAGGGCCTTATACTGAAATGTTGTTCATCAACAGGGAAACACTCAGCTTTTTAATTTAAAAGGCACTGAGCAATTAAATTTATCCATTTACCATAGCGCTGAATATTCCAAGTGTATTCTAGAGGAACACAAGGTGTCAGCTGTGCAGTGCACTGCTCCTTCTGGCTGTAAGATTCCCTAGAGCTAAACCCTGATGGATACCTCTTCTGTCTCTCAAACACAGGCAGATAGCTATTGGCTAGAAAAAGAAAAAGAATTTAAACAATTTGCCTAAGGCTCTTCCACATCTTTACGCTGTCTGAAATTCCATTAATGAGTCTGCACAGTAGTCAGGGCTTGCTTGCTCTCTTCCTTCCTTCCTTCCTTCCTTCCTTATTCTATAATGATTGGATTCATTTTTTTTTCCCCTTAATACATCTTCTAGGTATGCTCTCTCTGAGCTTTTAATTGCTTATGATCAGCCTTTTTCCACCCCTTCACACCCCTTCTGCTCCTGAGTTGTGTGAAACAATCCAGCTCCTACCAATTGGAAAGGGATCCACTGATGCCAGTGGTAGTTTGGACTGAACTAGCCATTCTGTTCACACTCTGTGAGTGCAGATTCACTCTCCTGCCATATAACAAATGGGTAGCAAACMGCAATGTGATTTATGTCCATTCAGATACAACAAACAGGAAAGGTGGAAAGGTGGCTGAATGGTTATCATAGCATTGTAACAGATTCCCCAATGTGAGAAAACTCCATGCACTTCCATGTTGTATTTTAAGCACTACTTTTTCATGATGCCAAACCCTAAGGTGGTGAAAGGTTAGAGTAATTAATTTGCTAGCTCTACCCATGGATTTATCACTTAATTTACTAYAATTAATATCAAAGAAAAAAAAGCAGAAATGCCAAAGCATTTTCAAAAATTCTCAATTGAAATGAACTACTTATGTCATCTTCAGGTTGTACTCTGGAAGAATAAAGGATCAAAATATACTTCTGTTTATTTTTCCTGCAAAGAATTTGAGCTTAAATTCTAAGCACTGCTATCAGCAACCTACTAGCAAGAAGAAATCTCAGATCAAAATGAAAAACAGCAATGGAATAACAGAAGTGTTGATGTGAAAAAAACAGAAAGGTAATTACTTGCAAAAAATAAATCCTGAAGGAAAACGAATATAGGTAACCTAAAGTT
Source organism: Nothoprocta perdicaria (assembly GCF_003342845.1). Lineage (NCBI taxonomy): Eukaryota > Metazoa > Chordata > Aves > Tinamiformes > Tinamidae > Nothoprocta > Nothoprocta perdicaria. Next base: position 723,979 of record NW_020456165.1, on the reverse strand, counting down.
CAGGACATTCTGTCCACTAGAAATTTATTTTTTATTACTCAACCATACTGCAGCTTTCAGTAAACTGCTGAGAGTGTTGTGGTTAYACAGCAGTTTCTATATTACAAAAGTGAAAAATGGAAAAAGTTTTAGTAACAGTTATTCTTATAATCCCCTTTTTCTTGCACTGATTAAACACAACACAGTCCTGCATAAGACAAGTTCTAAATCAGACTTTTAATTCAAATTCCATATAGCATATACTAGGTTAATATTCTTCAATCTTATGACTAACAAAGTTGCCCTTGGCTATTTGACACTTCAAATATCAAGAAAGAAACACTCTACTTACATTTGGCAGTCATCAGAGTTCTGACAGTCAATCACCCATAAAGTTTCTTCCTATTAAGACCTTAAATCCTCACCAGCTGTTGAAGATAAAGAGCTAACAATGAATTTAAAAGCACTTATCCCATTGTGCTTGTTATTTCTACTCAAGGGCAACAGAGAACCAGCAGGTTGCTTAAATATCAGGACCTGCTTGATTTTAATATTGGCTAAATCATAGTGGATATGGCACAAAAGAAAGATTTTTGGCTGTTTGTTTTTCCCCACCTCACAACATAGCAACATGTATGGACAATATTAAAAGGCAATGCAACATAAATATGTTTCTTGTATAAACTGTGCTACACATTTTCACTTTACTTCATTCTTCTTTTTTCTTCTTGTTATTTATATAGCCTGTGTGGGCACTGATTCAAAATGACTGATGTGATGTATGAACTTTTCAGGGATAACTCAGTTTTTCACTAGAAGATGGTTGGTCTGTGAATTAATTTCAGCAAACCTATACTTAAACTAATAGGGAGTAGAGAAAGAGGAAGGAAGTGAAGCATTCCTGGAACTAATAGGAGATTACCAGTATAACTATGCAACTTAATACGTAACATGTTTATTAGACACACCATTACTACCAAATGGATGTTTTCCTGATCCTCATCCTAATATATCATGAATAAAAAAGCAGCTGTGCCATTAAGTATAGAGGAAACGCCAATGAGATGCAAATATGCAAGAGACTRATTACCAGGCAAGCAAAAGAGCTTCTATTTCAAGTCTGTTAAACAGGGGATTCATTTCTTATAATGGAAGCAAAATYTGCCAGATCAGGCTCCTGTGTAACCATTGCCTTCAGTTTTTTACTGAAGCAGTCTGCACTTCTGTGCTGAGCAATCTGCACCAGGCATTTTCATTCATGCATAGCACGGCCCCCAGCAGACTCTCCCATGGGACCTGAGAAAAAAAAATGCAGGAGAGAAARAAAAAAATGAAAATATCTTACATTTCTCAATGGCTGGTGTGGGGTGAACCCATGTTTCAAACCAGGGCTAACAAGAAATAGAGCAAACACCTCTGAAGGAAGTTTTTTTCCTCAGATAAAAACAGTCAAYATTCACTTGATGCTCATGATTTGATCGAATCAGTTGTAATCACTCATCATGCTTGACATTTAGAGTGATGTACATCAATTGATCTGAGGAGAAGGGGAGCAAAAAATTTGTTCATTTTCTCTTTTCCAAAGATTCAATCCTTTATCAAATAAATGGCTTCATTTCAGAGGAATTTCATTGTAGCTTTACTGCCACACTAAATCACTGTTGGTGTAGCACACTCTAATGCACTACATTTATGAAGTTCTAACTGTACTTACTGCTGGATATATCACATATATTTGGATATATATTAGGTTTAATCATCTGTAGTCTGGCTTTAAGGGAGTGTATTATTTTATTTTATTTTATTTTATTTTATTTTATTTTATTTTATTTTATTTTATTTTATTTTATTTTATTTTATGAAGTCTACTAATCTGAAGAAATAGAAAACGATACTACCTGAAAACTCCAAGATTCTAATCAATTAAGTTGTGTTTTGTTTTATTTAGTCAGCTCATCTTCACAAATCTCAGCTGCTTCATGGGTAGCTAGTGCCACTGAGATTTTACCCAGTTTGAATAAAGTCTTTTGGGGTGGGTGCTTTTTTTGCTGCTGTCTCTAGCTGCATTTGAGATCACTGCACACACTCTAGGCCTGGGCTCAGGCTTCTGGAATTGCATGTTACCTCATCCATGGGACATTTCCCTGACTGACTGCACATCTGCAGCAGCTGTCAAGCTTGTGCTAGTCTTCAATACAAACAGAAGACAGAAAATATCATTACGGTTTTAGGTACCCAAGAAATTACTCTGTATTTTACAGGTAGAGATGGGAGGTACAAGAGCTTCAATGTGACATTGCAAACATCCAGAATTTGAAAGAAAAAAGTGAAAACACCTCATTCTTACTCACTGCTATGAAGTCACAAAACGCAGCTCAAGAGAGCATAATGCAGATAGATCATGTACCAGGATGATATCAGGCCCCATTCACAGTAATAGTAGACCAACTGTAGAGAAGACAAGTACAGTTTTGGGGTTTTAAATCAGAATATCTAATCATATGTGTGTCTCAGAYAAGGTGAGAAAGCTTAAATAACCCCTTTCTGTCCTGTGCTGAATTAACATATCTATGGCAAAGTATTATATTTAAAATTTTTACAAAGAGACAAGTACAAGCAATTGCCTAGAAAACTAGTCTTAAACATGAAAACTCCAAGAAAGCGATAAAAGGCATTAGAGGTACTCATCATTTATGAAACTATCAGGAGTTTTATTTAGAGTTATTTTCCTGCATATTTTGAAGTGCTTCCATTTACAAAAGAGTTTTGTCCTAAAGTATATGACATTGAGCATTTGAAATTAATATTTTGTTTAAAATCATTAGAAATAGCATCACGTGCTTGCCAAATGATTGATAATATTTAATAAATTCTTATGCAGAAGCAGGATGGTAGAGTTAGAAATCCCAGTAATTTACCATTATTATGGCTTTATTCCCTGATACACATCTGATTTTCTCTGCTATTCCATTCTGTTTTGTCTTATATTACTTTCCTTCCCATAAATGTTATCTGCAAATGAATTACCAACTCTCATAATCTCAATCATCTCAGTCAAGAAAGGAACTTACTTCTTTTCTCTGCTTAGATTAAATGTGAGATGCCTCTTTTGTTACTTAAGATGCATCTCTAATTTACCTACTTACTTTTTTTCTGCTGATATGTCTATGACCGTTCTCATTGCTGCCTGCCTCTGTGGACAGTACAGGACCATCYAGCCAGTTCTCTCCTGCAGAACTGCTGAATGTATAACTTGTCACATTACTTGCATTCTGCTATTTCCTCTCATTTTTCTCCACACTACTTTAATATTTCATCTGTTCTTTCCCCTAATATCATCCTCGTTATGGTTTTCAGGGTTGTCAGTCTGCAGTGAAAAATGGAGGGCCAGGAAGGAGCACAGAAATCCTAAATGAAACAGCCCTTCAAGAAAGAATTGCTGCTACCTGCCAGCGACAGAGAGGAATTTACTTGGTGACCCAATCTACAGACATGGTGAGTAGGGAAACTAGATTTAAAGGCAACTCTGATCCACTGAAACSTGGAAACTTGGAAAGATCAAATTAAGTTCAAGTGAGATAGAAGCTTGTTTTATTTATTTTATCTTCGTTTCAGGTTTTGTCCCAATTCTTGGTCATCTTTAATGACCAGTTAGTATAAACAAAACTTTTTGGGGTACTAGCATGAAATTACTGCCTGGACATTACCAGAACTTTAAGCTATCAGGAAGAACAATGGCAATCACATAAAAATGTGACCTGTATATAGTTGTTTAGGTTAATATAAAGATGATGGGGAGAGGTCTTTTATAGAACAGCAGAGCCTACAGGAAGATGCATCAAATCTCCATTTGAAAAACTGAGATTCAAAACACCGGGGAAAAAAAGGTATTTGTATTGTTCATATGCAAATCATCTCTTATCTGTAGGCATTCAGAGAAGACAGAGGTATCACACTGGACAGGTAAAAAAAAAATCTCAATAGCAAAAACAAAGAAAGATCTTAATCTATACAAATTGAAATTTTAACTAACACTGGATGATAATACTGATATTAGACTATAATCTAATGATAGACTACACACAAGGCAGTGGTCTGTCCCCGCTTTGACTACTGAATACATTTTGCCAAGTCCATTTGAAAAAGGAAATCAGCACAGCACATTATGATAAAGAAGAGAAAGATGTGAAGATTTCCCATAAAGGGCAAATCAAATAACTAGGTGTACAGAACCGGAGCAGGAGGCCAAGGGAGACTTTCAGAGCTATTTGTTTTAAGTGTCTGCCAGGTCAGCTAGACATTACCGCTTTCAGCTGTCAGAATGCAGAGGATGAACACGGCATGAAATAAAAAATTAACAACAGCTAATAGTTACCTGATGTATTTTGTAATGTAAGGCGTTCTCAAGAGAAATAAAAGTAGCCAGCTTTACAAACATAAAAGTTTTTTAAAAATCTCAATTATAGCAAACTTTGCTGTCTCCCATCATGAAAATTATATAATTATTTTGCTTCATAGAATTTAAATTTTGAACACTTTCTCCTGAAGCAGTTTTTACCAGCTACTGCCTTGAGACATTATGTGAGACCAGCTATTTCCATTAGTTTCCCTGATATGTGCATTTATATTTTCTTCTGTACAGAACTTTGACCTGGAGTATTCATCTTGTACGAACACTGCTATGAGTGCACTGCAAACAGAGTATGCTGAGGGTGACACTGACCACTGTTAAAAGGGCATCTCAACAAAATGCATAAGACTGGAACTTCTCCTAGGAGTACACATCAGAAGACTAAAATACCTTTGAATGGTCCCTGCAATGAACTTTTTTCCAATAACTTGTGATCCAAGTTTTTCCAACTTYGGTAGTTCTGTAATTCTCTTCCCACTTCACAACAATAACAACAATCCCTGATGCTTTTTTTTAGTCACTCCCTTTTTACTCTTTTACAACCACTTACATTTTCACTCCCCGTTAAGAATTTAAAGTACAAAGAGCCCCAAGAATTTAAAAGTACATTAAAGTAAATAAGACAAATATCAGAAATAATAAGATCAGTGATAAGTCCTCCTAAAAAATCTTGTAAATGAAAACTAATGTTTGAGTTTTTTTTCTTATAAATTTATTTTATATATATTTTTCCTTATAAAACAAGGGAAATATTTTTTTCTGAAATATAGTGCTGAACACTATAGCTGCACAAATGAGAGTTAAATATCTCATTAGCCCATGCCTCACAAATGTAGGTTGGACACCTACATTGTTATTAGAGAACTTCTAATCAGTTTATGCCACAATAAAGAGGAATACACTGTCTGCAGATCACCTAACAGGCGTTTTTTGTTTATTCTTTTGTTTGGATTTTTTTTGTTCCTTTTTGTGGTAGTTTCAAAAATTCTGCACCAGAGTTATTCATTTGTTTACTTTTTTTTATCATCCATCATCAAAGCATCCAAAGATTTCCTTGTAAAATAGTAGATACTGGCGTCTCTAGCTTTTAGGATGTTCTGTTTAGAGTCAGCTGGAGGGTTCTGTGTCTCTGGGATATAAACTGCTGCTTGTTTTGGAGCTCAGCGCTGGGAGGGACAGAAAGGTCATTGAAAGCAGTCCCCAGCTATTAACAGCCAACCCATGGCAGCAACACACACTCCATTGGGGTCAACAGAAYGTCTCCTTATATCATTGGTCCCAAAATACCATCCTGTGATAATTGCAGTCATGGTAGAAAGACCAGAGAGATCCTTCTGATGGTTACTGAGACAAAAACTATGTTATGCAATTACTGCTTATCTATGTGTTTCATGTCCTCAGAGACAAAAATCTGCTGTGCTACTCACCATAATATTTGCTTATTGCTGTGGTAAATATCACACATCAAGTTCCATATTTTTTTTTTTTCTGGCCATGGTTGATGAAAATGAATTGTATGAATTTTAAGATGTCAAGGATAAGTTCTGGAATGCACGCTCAAACCTTCCAGAATTTAACAACACTACAGTAAGCCACCAAGTTTACRCAATATAAAGGGCAGGAGGTGCCAGCAATGTAAGTACGAGAAAAGCTAAAGCAACATTTAAAGCACAGACACTTAAATAAAAATGTCCTTTGAATGCACTGAGAAAAAAATGCAGAAGAAAAACATCTTCAGAGTGGGTTTTATTCTCCTGTGATCTATTCTGATATCTCTGTTGATACTTGTCATGAGTCTTACTTTGCCTGATTAGGGGAATATGAACAAATTTCCTATTAGCGAGGCTGGCTGATCTCATTTCCACAAAGACATGGAGAATTGCTGGTCCTCTGTGTTTTGATAGCAACGTATTAAGCTAAAATATATCCCCTTCAGAAAATAACTCAATAATATGGGTAACTAAGACTCTCCAAGACAAAAAACATTTGTAATTGGTTGCTGTGCTATGTGAAAGTCTGCACCACACAGTACTGAAAAGTTAGACACCAAATGAAACCAAACTCCTACAGGGAGCTTAGCTCTGAGTGATTATTGAGGAATGTAATTCTCAAGGAAGAAGTTAAATGCCCCACCTGATGTCTTGAAGCGTTCAGAAATAAAAACAAACAAAAATCCCCCACCTACCTACACTGAAAACAAAGAGATAGTATTTTAATTTTCAAATATGTAATGTGAAAGCCCCAAATGAGACAGTTTTCATGATTGCAAGCACCTTCTCCGGAGCATTTAATAAGCATTATCAATACACCTCTTTGTTGCACTAAAAGAACTTAAAACCAAGTGCATGCTCTCAAGAATACATGATTTATGATTAGCAGAGCTTGTCCTAAGTAACTCTGAGGAATTTAATTCCTTCTGTAACCATAAGGTAGGCAGAGAAGCAAATGCCTGAGCAACATTATCAATTTTAAAAGGAGTCCTTAGGACTAGATAGGATTTTGTTTAATGCGAGAGGAATGTTGACTCCTTAGATGTTGCAGAAGAGCATATTACAAAGGGCACAGAGGTGAAAAGACACTATGAAAAGGACCAGCTATATTTTATGAGTCCTAAGATGAACAGAAATATCGAGGAAAGTGTTAAAGTTGTTGCACAAGCCAAAAACAGAGGCCAAGCCAAGCAAAAGAATCCCTGTCAATGCCTCAGGAAAAAAAATGTCTCCTGGAGGAAAAGACAAACTTTTTTCCCAGAGAATACAAACAAATCTATTTGCTAATTTCAACTATTGTTAGGAGTAGATAGTACGCTTTAAAAGTCCCTGAATTTATTAATCACTCATTCTCACTAGACATCTCATACCTAATGAGGCATAGTTTCTCCAGCATATGTTTAAACAGTTATCTGCCACCTATGGGATTATTTACAGGAGTTTAGTTTCAAAATTGCACGAGTGAAGTACAGATTGTTACCTGCTGACAACCACATTCTACAGAAAACAGAAAAAAAAAAAAGTGCTATCAGAAATGAATAAGATTATGAGACCTCATATCAAGGAGAAGAAGATCAAGAGAAGTCAACATGGAGTCACCAAGGAGAAGTCATGTTTGGCAAACCTGATAGTCTTCTATGATGGGATGACTGGCTAGATGGACGATGGGAAAGCTGTGGATGTTGTTTAGCTTGACTTCAGCACRGCTTTTGACACAGTCTCCCATAACGTCCTCATAGGAAAAGTCCAGAAGTATGGATTAGATGAGTGGACAGTGAGGTGGTTTAAGAATTGGCTGGATGACAGAACTCAGAGAGTGGTGTTAAATGAGGCCGAGTTTAATTAGAGGCATGTGGCTAGTATTGTCCCCCAGGGGTCAGTACTGGGCCYAGTGCTGTTCAACTTGTTCATCAATGGCACAGACAAGGGCACAGGTTACACCCTGAGCAAGTTTGCGGACGATACCAAGCTGGGTGGAGCAGCCAATACTCCGGAGAGCTGTGCTGCCATTCAGAGGGACGTGGACAGGCTGGAGAGTTGGGCAGAGAGGAACCTCATGAGTTTCAACAAGGACAAGTGAAGGGTCCTGCACCTGGGGAGGAATCAGTACAGATTACCTGTGAGAAAGCAGCTCCGCAGAGAGGGATATGGGAGTCCTGATAGACAACAAGTTAAACAAGAGTCAACAGTGTGGCCTCATGGCCAAGAAGACCAATGGGATCCTGGCTGCATCAGGAGGAGTGGGGCCAACAGGTCAAGCGAGTGGATCCTGCCCCTCTCCTCAGCTCTGGTGAGGCTGCACCTGGAGTATTGGGGGCAGTTCTGGGCTGCCAAAGACAAGAGGGATGTGGAGCTTCTGGAGAGAGTCCAGCAGAGAGCGACAAAGATGATTAAGGGACTGGAGCATCTTTCTTACGAGGAAAGACTAAGCGAGCTGGACCTGTTTGGTCTAGAGAACAATGAGAGGAGATCTGACCAATATGTGAAAGTACCTGAGGGGAGAATATAGGGAGGATGGGGCCAAACTCTTCTTGGTGGTGGCCAGTTACAAGGGGTAATGGGTACAAGTTGAAACAAGGGAAGTTCCATCTCCATATGAGGAGGCACAACCTCATAGATTGGCACCACCAGGTAGGGATGAGTTTCAAAAATGAGTTCAGAAGGCAATTCTAGGTCATTTGGACTCTTAAGTCACTTGGAAAATGTTACATCACATCTATTTGTTCCTGCCTGGGGTGGGCTGACAGCATCTCTTCCCTGTGCCRACACTGCTATCTCTATTTTCACGGACAGAAAAAATAGCCTCATATTAGTCTCAAATCATGGGACTATCTCTCTTTACAGGCTACTGAGGACCTGGTGAGTTCAGGGTTTCAAGGCACTTGTTGCCTTGGCACAAAAAAAAAAAAAAAACAGAGCTGCACTGCTACTTTTCACAGATTGGCAATACCCCTGTGCTCTAGTTCTCAAACCTGATCAAATAGGAATGCAGGATTAAATTCTCTTTGTCAGTTGTTGAAGCACCTTGAACACAGTCAGTTGTTGAAGCATGTGTCATTATTAAAAACAAAAACACAAAGAAGGGGCAATGAAGTCATCTCAGATAAAATAAAGCAGGACAAGAATATGAACTTTCTTTTCTTATTTTCCAGAAAACTCCCTTTTCTATAGTTGTGTTAATGCTATGATTCTTGTTGCTGTAAATCTCTTGTAGTTTCTAAATTACTGCAGTTATTTGAGATTGAAATAACCAAGACTGGAAGTAAAAAAGAAAGTGGCCAAGTAACTGTTCAGCAAGAGACTCATGGCAAAGATTGCCAATCATTCAGCTTAAGAAGAATGGAAAAAAACACTTGCCTAGACACTCAATTTGTATGTATAATGAACACGCTATACACTTTAATTCCACAGATCCAATGAAGACATTTTATGTTGCAAACAGCTCTGTAATTTTTTTTTGAGTTTTCTGTTTTCCAGAGATTTTTAAAAGGATTTTAATTACATAATATTCCTTTCCAACAACTTTTAATCATATTTGCAAGGACATTATATAGTAACTGTGGAAAAAGTATTCAATTTAGCTTTCGGAAACAGAAGATATATTCTTTTCATGTTGTGCGCTGAGATCAGGTAGTGATGGTGTAGAGTGGACATGAAAATACAGCACGGAATACAGCATGGCCTGTGGTTTGCATGCTACAAACTGACTTCTGCTAGGAGGTCATATAAGCTGCAGGAAAAAGGCGGAGCTGGTATGTTCTAAGTAAAGGAAAGAGACTGCTAAGTTTGAGAGTCAGGTCATATCAAGAGTGAAACGTCAATGAAAATTTCTAATTTCTGAGATTTTTTTTAAATTATAGGAAATAAAATATCAGAAGACTTGACGCAAGCCACACAAGATTATTAAGCATGATGCATTTACAAGAGCTATCAGATTCTCATTTCAGTGACTATGCATAAAACACTGACACTATCCTCAGAGATCAGTGGACCTTAGGATCAGTGGTGGCATCAAAAAGAAACAATATCTCCAACACGTGAAAAACACCACTGAATATCACAGGCTTGACTCAGACAATATTAAAGGCATTTCAAAACAGCACTATTGTCAGGAGATAGGATACCAAACACAAGATCCTAAAACTATTAAGGGCATGTCCCCAGAGGAAGAAAGAAATGGCACTTTGAACTTTCTTCCTTAAAATCACAAAAAGCTTTTTAAGCTGGAGAAAAGACTGAAGAAGTGCTAAGCACCTGGCTTATTATTTAGTGATTTCCAAAGCATGTGCCAACCCATGCTAATAACTAAAAGACAAGAGCCTTCAGCATTGCCATTGCAGATCTTAATGAGACAGTCTATAACTACAAGGCAAGCACTAATAATTTGTTTCCTCAGTCACTGCCAGTATATTCCTACTATAAACAACACAGCTGCTGAAATTGTTTTGCAGTTTAAATGTTAAGATTACACAATTTTTCTTTCACTCATATCATTTTTGATCTACATCACTATTAATGCTTTAGGATGAGGTGGAGCGCCTGTATAGAGGGAGAAAACTGAGAAATTTAGGAATCGGGAAATGCGAAGACCTATTTAACAAATAAGTCGACAAAAACTCTTAATATATGGTGAGATACTCTGATGTAATTTTTGTAACAAATATCCTCTGATTCTTCTAGCTCTATTAAGCCTCAATATGTCCATATAGCTCCCACTGAAGTTAATAATGGCTAGGAACTTTGCCTAAGACTCCATCAAGATAAATGTATTTTTATYTTATTTTATTTTACACAGTCAGTATGAAATATTTATACTTGATCTGTGCTCCCATATACCTCCCTGTGCCCAAGCTAGAGAAAAAAGACAAACAAAACAAGCCAATTTCAGATAACTAGAGTGAGTTTAGTCTCTGCTAAACAATTGTGGCATTTATATTGCTATTTGTTTGTGGCAGTGTTTATGATGTGATATGTATTGTCTAGAGATTCAAAGCCTAGGYTGACCTTGAGACAATGTACTTCTGAATTTCTCAATTAAAATACACAGCAGAAAACTTTTTTTTATCATTTTTACTTTGTGAAAAAGCACTAACTATGCCTTGCATTCATAATTTCGTATTTGTACTGAGTTAAGTCACGCATTTAAGTCACAGAGCAGATTCTGTATTTTTATTGTGCTCCCTAAATGTTCCTAAATTTCAAAGTACATTAAATGAATTTATTACAGATCTTTAGCTCCCTTCAGCACATCTGCACTCCTACATATGTTTTGGCACTGCCTAGATCATAAAGTTGGGCATAAAACATGTTTTAGAACCATGCTTAAGAGCTGTTTGCTGCTTGACATTGCAACCCACAAGCACAGGCCATCAATACTTCCCACTAGCCTTACTAACATTTCAATTTGTTGTCACACTCTGGCTTTTTTTTTTCCCCCAAAACATCAACATCCTAATTTGCTTGAAAATTACAACAGACCTGACAAGCTATTAGTTAACGTTATTTTAATCAAGCGAGCCAATTTTCACACCTTGTTTAAAAACCTATAAAAAGCAACACACAGAATGATGGTCACGGTGGGAGTACTATTTCCAGAAAGCTGCTGCTCATGCTGCTTATGTGTGTGAGATGCTCCTGTGGCTCACATGGAGAGACTTACAATTAATGTGCATTGACTGATTTCTATTACACTTGTTCACAGTGGGCTGACATGTAATAAATTAAAATAAAAATAATGGCAGCAGTAACTGGCTTGAGTTAAGACAGCACACAGGAGCCTCTGATTAATGAAGAAAGTGAGCTTAAAAATAGAAAGGTAAGTTAATACTAAATGTAGCCACAATTGTTAACTCAATTAGAAGCCTCTCTATCTTTTGTGGTGATTTTAATCTGAAGTCCATTAATAGGAATCGACTCCCCTCTTCACCTCYGTTCACGATCTACAATCTCTCACAATTTTGCTTTCCATTCTTCATTCATGGGACCATATGGGTTTTATTGCTTCCCTGGGCTTGCTCACAAGATGATACCMTCTGACAGTCAGGGTCACTCTGAGCCTCGCAGGAAATTCCCKTTTGAACTTAATCATTTGCTTAAGGCAGAAGATGTCAGCAGCATTGCATGATGCTCCATTCTGCTCAGGATCTCTCTTGGTAAGTGCATGCAGAAGACACTTACAATATTCAGGTGAGATGGGAGGAAAGACCAACTTGGGGTTTAATTGCTAGGCTCCTCACACTGTCCTGGCCTGGACAGGCCTTCCTAGAAGTACATCTGTCAGTACTTTTATTTAAAAAATACAAGTTTCAGTGTCAGACTGAACTTGAAACTGAGTGGAGAACGTGAAGATTTACTTTTAAGATTTACATATTTAGGATAACAGGCAGGATTTACACAAGCGCCAACCAAAGCACCAGGGGGATGTTGTAAGAGCATGAGCACTTGTGCAGCACAGGAGGAACCAGAACTGGAACACACTTTGGTCTTCAGGGGAGCGATGTTGATGTGCAAACTGCTTTTTAAAAGTTTCACATATGTCTAGTGATACTTGAGCATTCCTTCTGCTTTTGGCAGAGACAAAGCCCAAGAAGAAGGAAGTAGATACTTCCAACTCTTAAAAAAAGAAAGGAGGAAAGATTTAACAAGGTGAACTGCCTTCTCTCCTCTGTTCCATTTTGACTGAATAAATAACTGAAGCTAAGCTGAATCGCTGGGAGGTGGTCTACACTAGAATGACAGCTTTTTTTCAGTTATCTGTTATGAGAAGTGGAAAAAGAATATGTCAGCCTCGATATCTAAACAGAGAGCAGCAGATTTCATAGTCACCTGAAAGACCTGTTCCACTGCTGCAGATTGCTCAATATATTTATAAAAGCAAATTTCATTTCGCAGTACTGGCTTGCCTATTTATGTTTGCTAGAACAACAGTAATAACATGACAATTAGTGCCTGACAGAATGACACTGCACATTTATTTTCTGAATAACAAGAGGCTTGATTACCAACTTATTACTATAACAGAACTCTTAAACATCCCTTCCCTTTTTTAATTCCAGGTAGGTGTGCACTTACTCTGACCATAGATCTTTGTAAACTTTACTGGAAGTTTCGTGTACAGTCTAACTTCCGATCAGATTTGTAGAGTAATTGCTCTCTCTCATCTCCCACTGGATGCTGTGGAGTTTACAACTGTATCTGCTGAAACAAAGTGTCAAAGCATGCCCTTGATATTTGCTATTTTGCTTCAGTTTTGTAAATAGCTTTGTCGATATGTTGTTTCCCAGAAGAGGCTAGTTTTATCTGTCAAATGCAGACAACGAACATCATAGCACCAGTGTCAGAGTCTCTCCAGCAGGATTACCTCCATAATCAAACAAAATAACCCACCGAACAAGAAGAAAATAAAAACAAATCCCAAACTTCATAATTTATGTTCACCATAATATATCTTTCAATTAATTTGAAGGAGAGAAAACTATCGTCACCCAGGATCACTCTCTGATATTCAAATCTTTCCCTTCAAGAACTATATTTTCAGCCCTCTCCACTCTGGCCGATAGCTCAGCAGAAGTTTTCTAGCTTTAAATCACAGACAGAGAAGACTTGAATCTACTCTATATATTCTCAGTTACAAAGCAGGGTCAACTGGTCCCCCAGGGTCTTACAGGCTGCAAAAGTTTGGCTGTATAGGTCAGTTCAACTTTTTATGCTTACAAAGAGGTATTTCAGTTTCTGTGCTATTTCATCTTTCCACTCAGGATCGAGGAAATGGCAGAGGGTTTTCAGAAMAGAAAAAGCATTTACTTTTGCCCCTAACTCCCTCAAATTACCCTTGTCTTCTTGCTGCAGTTTGCAGCATGCATTTGTTAAAGGTGCTACATGATGTTACTGTATGCAAGTATGTACTTTATAGGTATAAAGAGTTCAGAGTGGCAATTAGCTACCTATGCAGGACTACATACATTTTTAGCTTCACAATCTTGTTGCTTCTGCTATCACACTCATTTCTGTCCTCCCAAGTATTGATAGGGTTATTCATCTTCAATGTCTTTCTTTTATTATAAATTTGTTAGTCCTGGCRTCCTATACTATTTATGGACCACGTGGCATGATAGGTCAGGGTCCTGCCTGGATTTTCRGGTCCTTCCTTAAATAAAAGTAAAATGGAACAGCAGATGTATAATAAATAAAAAGTTTTGTTTAGGGTCACTGTAGATGAAGGCTGTATGTATAAGTGATCTTGCCTCAGGTGGAAAAATTCGATAATGCTTTATGGTTATGTTTTTATGACTCAGTCACTTTGAAAGGGAGATATATATTCTTTCCAATAGTCTTCGCTGCTATGAGACTTACTTTTACAATTTTTCTTAACTATGCTCATTCATTCTGCACTTTATCAATCTAACAGTGATTTGGCACAGTGCTTTGGAGCTCATATTATTGAGGATCAATTTTCTTTCAATGCCCAAGTAATTACTGCARCTGACAAACCCTGACTTTAATATCTGCTGAGATATACCAGTTGCCCTCAAAATTTGCAATCATGGCAAATTTCCAACTGGGTCTACCAGAAAATATTTCTCTAACAGGCTTGAATTTCACAAAAGATTTTCTTCAGGCCCCCTCAGTTGCCTTTATGTTGCCTTTCAACCAGCGCTAGAACACGATGCTTTTGTGTACTGCTTTTGTGTATCATGGGAAATGTACTTTGTGCTTATATGCATRAATATTTGTGGAACAAACAGTATAGTTTCTACAGCAGGATGTCTTTGCTGAAACAGTCAGGCTTCCCCAAGCCTTCCGCAATAGTGACAACAGATAAAACTAACTACATCTTTGGATATAGGACAGTGAAAGAAATATGCAACACCTTTGTTTCGAGAGAAAGTTTAAATTGAAACTATGTACTGATCCAATTCATTTTGCTTTAGTTTTCTACATGATTAATTTTTTAAGGAAGGAATGCTTCAGGCAAGGTCTGCATGCTCCAGAAAATCATAAAAGGAACAAGTTCTTAAGTTTTCTAACCCTTTACCACTGCCTCTTTCTGAGAGGATTAAATGTAGCGTTATCTTCTTCCCCACTGCTCTTTTAAAAGCAGAAGAGAAGCACCTCATGAGTTCTTTGGCCTACTGCTCAAAATCTATATGATTAAGGCCTTCAGACATTTTTGCAGCCAACTTGAAAAAATAATTTCCGTGATAATTAGACTCTGAAAAATCCCATGAAATGAAATAAGCGTGAACAGACAATGCATTTGTAGAAACCTAGCTGACTATAATCATTCTTAATAAGAACAGAGATTTCAATGCAAGACTTGTCCCCTTTGCATTACTCAGATTATTCAGATCTCTGTGAAAAGGGTGGGACTTCAGCTTTTGTTTGTTTATTTTGATGTTGTTTTATTCCACACAGGAAACTATAGTGAATAATTTTGGTTGGGTTCAGACACTGCACAGCTCCTAAGTGGTTGCAATGGATTCTGTAACTTCTCCCTCTCAAAAGAGAAACAGCATGGTCTACAGACAAGCTGGAAAGYGAGTCCTTTTGTCCAAGTTGCTGTCTTCCACAGATGTCTTTCTATGACAGATATGGAGCACATTTGCTAGACTGCAAAGTGTTTTACAGAAATAGTGAAGTGGAAAAGATTGTTGGACACAGAAAGTAATACTGAGTTCAGGAGATGCAGGTTAATCTTTGGTTCACAGATTTCTGTGTAGTCTTGACTAAACAACTTGATTCAAGTCAGTTTTTCAATAGTACAAAAAGATCATAAAATCCTTCCCACTCTTTGTATATCTTGCTTGTAGTATCTTGTTACAAGTTACAGTTACTTTGCTTGGACCACTGTGGTTGTAACCACATTGGGGTTTCTAAGTGTAGCTGAAAAAAAAGGTCACACTATAACTCTCTAATTAAAAAATAGCTGTAAAATGAGTCCAGATAAATGCACTGATTTCTGCTTTGCCTTTAGAGTTCCACAAAACTCAAGATCCTACTTTCAGGGGGGGAAAAAAAAAGCCTCCTAACAAATTGGTGAAGCTCTATCTTTCGAAACAAAGACTCTTACTAAAACCCAGGGCTTTTCATGCATATAGCTATCACCACTCTGAAATTGCCATCAAGTCCTCAGACAATCTAGTGCTCTCAGCAAGCTTCTGGGAATGGGAACAGCATTGGAGACAGAGGCGGTGAGAAATAAAAGACAGAAGTGTTGGAGTGTTTTGAGTGGGAGTTATGAGTAGGAGGTCCTTCAGGGGGAGGAAGCTCCCAGGGTTAAGTTGCACTTGTACTACTTGCACTGGTGTGTTACTTCTGCTGACGCCAAATTAGCTCTTTTTATAGATAACCCTTGGGTAAGCCATGTGAAAATASAGTACTAATTATTCCCGTTCCTTTCATTATTTAAGTGAGATCATGACAATTGAAATCCTTGAGATAAAGACTTTGAGATCTTTTTTTTCAAGGATCTCTTAATTGAGATCCTTGAGATAAAGACTTCACTTGAAATTAATGTTATCCTCAAGCTTTCAAGAATTTACTTTAAATATGCCTTACTCACAGTTTAACATAGACGTTTTGGGCAAAGAATACTGCATTACTCTTTCAGCCATCAGATTACTAATTATTTCCACCTTTTAACCTAACAGGTTCCTAAAACGTATCTTTTAGCAAGGTAAAAGAAAAATCACAATAACAATTCAAAAAAACCCAGCTCAATTAATTTTGAATCATATGAAGAATTCTCTGGACTCATTTATAATAKTCAGACTACCTCAATGACTTCAGAAAGAAAAAAGCTTAAGGACAATATCAATAACAATAATAGGAACTTCTACTTTAGCTATTGTTTTTCCTATGTAACAGTCAGTTTTTAACTGCAGAGATCTGAAAATTTAGGGGAAAGTTTTTAAGGAGATGCCCAGGGATTTAACAATGACATTTTATCAAGGCTAACTCTCTTACAACCTCCCGCCTAGTAAGGGCATCAGCTAATGTATGCCATAATTTTATACAGACAGCCCCAGAGTCTCTTGCTGCTGAATTATTTATTAGAGACACTAGCAGTTTGTCAAAGCAGATAATGGGGAAAATGCTCTCTGGGAAAGAAAAGATACCAGTCGTGGTTTTAGTTTAAAAAATAATATAACTTTAAATATTCAATGATATTTCTGCTCTTACTTTTGAAGCTGAAAAATATTTAATAACTGGTTTATCAGTTGAAAAAAAAAACTTGAGACTAAAAAATCTCAAAAAGGTTTCTAACAAACTGAAGAATGTTCTGATTTGGTAATGAATTTTGAAATTATGTGCTTTTGCAGACTTATTTCTAAGCACCCCATTTTGCTGAAAAGATGATGATTTTTGATGATAAGTGTAAGATCAACGTGATGAGATTTTCAAGTTTGGAGAGGTTTAGTGATAGAATTAGGGAGAAGATAACAACAGAAAGCAGTTTAGTAATTTTGGTGGTTACAAAACACAGCAAAAAAATAAGAGGTGCTGTGGTCACCTCCAGGAGCCTCGGAGCAATGCACAGTCCCCAGCAGTTCCCTTGCTGAGGTCTAACTTCTGCTCCACGAAAAGTGCTTTTCTCTGGGCCACAGGGAGCATCCTGGTATTGCTGACCAAAGAGTACCAAATTGCAAACCTGGCTTAGGCAGGAATTCATGTGTGTGTTGATCAATGCCTGTGGTAACTTCCAGCTTATGAATGTAATTTTTCATTTGTTCTCTAGTGGCCTGATCTGGTTTCAGATGAAACTGGTGGAAAAAAATGTCATTGGAAGCTAAACCAGGTCACGGACGGAAAGATACAGAATTTCTGGCAAATTTCAAAAGCATGGGAAGTAAGTAGGCAAAGAATACAGAAGAGCACTGCTGGCTATCAGCTAAAAGAATGGGAAACACCCTTAAAAGTTACTTGTTTAACTCCAAACATGCTTAGTAAAATCTAAACTTAACGCAAGAGGGGAATATACAATTTAGTCACCACATGAGGGAAAGCTACAAATGAAATAATCCTTTAACATATTTATATGGCAAATATACATACAGGCTAGAGATGGACCAGCAGTGCGGGGGGGGTGGGGGGGGAATAAAATAAAATACACAGAAAGTGTATTTGTTGTTTGATTTTCTCTGTTGACATCACCAAAATATAGTTGCAAAAAAACAGGGTTGCAAGTGGAAATCATCAGAAGGGTTTCAGCAGGGCCTAGCATCAGTACGTTCGCTCTTCACTTCCCTACTCCTTCCCCACACTGCCGAGAGGCCTTCAGCTCCCTCCAAGGTGTCCTTTACTGAGTGCCTAATCAGTGACATTGTCAAATGTATAAAACCCGAATACATGCTGGTCTTTAAACTGAGCAGCAGCCTTTGAAAATACAGACCATACCTAGCATGCWTCAACTGTAGACAGAGTGTAGCTGTTTAAAAAGGGTATAACGGAACAGCCGATTTAGCGATTAAGCTATTCTTGGAAATAGAGGAGTACCCCCCTGGCTTGTGTGATCCATGCGACTACTCTAATCAGACCCTGTAAGTCAGAAGAGCTTGATTTTTCCCTATGATCTTTATATTCTTCATTAAAATGACAATCAGCATGAATTAATCAACTCTTAGTCTGTTCTCTCTAAAGGAAAAAATACTCCATGCAAGAGATTTAAGAGATTTTCTGTTTTTTTTCCAGAGTTTCTAACTCATCCATACTAGGCCGGGAGATGTGGGAAGGCYGCACAGAAAGCTCTCGTCTTTCACCCACACTAGCACTTCCCTAGACTGACAATAACTTTATCACATACAGTCAAGTTCATCAAGACCCTTAGCATTTGCTTCACTTTAAGCATAAGTACCGCCTCATTAAAGTTAGTTCTTCACCATAATCTCAAAGATTGAGAAACTTCCCATTTATGCATTTTCTCTTCACCTAGAAATCGTACCAGGATTTAGACAGGGCAGTCTCGGTCCTCAGCCAGGACGGAGGATACTCAAGGAGGAATGAAAGAAATACGGCAGATATTTCTTTCTATGGATCATTTTTCTTCCTACCATGATCTTTGGACCTCCAACTAACAGGAATTCAGAGACTTCCCAAACTACAGGTTCCTCCAGACCATGATGTTTAACACCTACTGAGGAACATGTGGTGAACTCTTCAAGATCATGATATACTGTAATAACCAYTATCTCCAATAATTCAGCACTTTCTTTTCCCTACTACTTATTACATATTTTCATGTTTTCAGACTGAGTTCGCTCCCTTTGGACCATGTATGTCTCTAGTATCTGAAGCTAGGCCTTAGAAAATAGTACAAATTATTATAGCCATTAATGGTCTTTCAGCTCTATTTCCCCCCCCAAAAAAAACAGTGCCAGCTCTGTCATAACTCCCAATGCTTCCAAAGAGAGAACCTTGCAAAGCTGCGATGGTCCACCTCTCAGAGGGGAGGCTGGAACTGCAAAACTCAGGGTAATTCCTTAAATTTTGGGAGATTGCACTGTAAAATAAATAAAAAAAAACAGTTTGCAGAAAATCGAATCCCTCTCTGACTACCTTGTAGCTCTATTGGTATTGGGATGAAGGCTTTAGTTCCGTCTCACCTCTAAATTAAGCTCAAGGCATGTAAGAAAAGAAGATTGGATGAACAGAWAGATTGCCTCCAGCAACAGTTTCTGTTTTGCCAATAAAACCAGCTTTTCTGCTCAAGCAAAATCTGAGCCATGCCTAAGGAACAGGTGGATTGTGTGCGTTTGCCTCAGACATATAGCCTACCATACATATGCTGTGTGCTGTGTGAATATTCCATAGCACGCAGCTCGTACCGGCTGCTTTCCATTAACCCAGTGTTCCACTTTATTTTCTGCTTAAAAATAGAGACATGATGTAATTGACAGATATTTCTGGAAAAAAAAAACCCACCCCCACACATGCAGCAATTTTCCTAATTGAGCCAGCTATTTTTCTTGCACTTACCTTTGAGAGATGTTGGCTCTGAGATCCTTATGAGTCCTTCTACAATTAATTTTGTATAGAAACATTAGAAGCATTAGAAGTGGCTCTTCTTTAGGCTTTAGGAGAGTTGACAGCTTGGTCACTTGCAACCCTGCATGCAAAACATCACTGAATATGTGATTATATCTTTCTGCAGGCCTTTCTCTAATAGGAAATTAGAGTTCCGTTTACAGCAAAAGAGCTGAGATGATTTATAATTTAAAAAGCTATCATGACTTGCCCAACAATAACCCAAATAAAACACAAGATTTCATTTGCAGCACTTTCCTGTCCTACGGTGCAAATATATCTGAAAATTACCCACCATGCAAGCTGCAAGGGATTTTTTTTTTTTTTGCCAAGATTTTTTAAAAGATATCTACAAAAACTAAAAGTCATTTTCAACAAGGACTAGAATGTCCTTGGCTTTTGAGCAAGCAGAAAAAGCATGTGCCTGTGTATGTGGTATACAGGGAAGGAGAAGATAAGGAGCAAGCACAGAAATCCCGGTCACTCGTCCTTTTCCTTGTATGGCCTGTGTAAGGACCTTTTGTACACATGTGTGGGGGAAGTGAAGGGGAAGAAAGAAAACAAAGGGGCATATTTTCACATGTCACACTTAAATATTAGGATAGCTAAGATTTTTCATATAAAGAAACAAATGCCATCCATATATCACTCTTTCCAGAGCCTCAAGTRAAAACTTAAGTAGAGAGCCTATTTTCAGAATAAAACTGCTTAAGCTTTCAAGGACAGCCACTGACTGTTTTAAATTACATAGCAAAGATAACTCTATTAGTTGCTCATTCACAAAGTAAGGTGATATTCTTGGGCTTGGGTTTCCACCATGGAGAAGAGGGATGGAAAAGAGRGCTGAGGAGCAGCTGGACAGAAGGAGAAAAGCAAGGCTACTTGGGTCCTTATTCCTGTTTCCTTCTTTTCCCCCAGCCCAAAAGCAGCTGGGCTGGATTGCTTATTTTGTCAAACCTTCATTTGGTTTTGCTGTGTTCTAGGTCACAGAGAACATCAATAAGCTTTGATTAGGAAAAAAAAGGTGTACMAACACATGCATGCACACACACACTCTGTCATTTGAGTTATTTCTTCCTCCAGACGCAACTTCATCTTTTTTTGAGGCTAAACAGAATCGGTAATTGAGGTTAAACCTATGGGTAATAAGGGCAAATGAACAACTTTTGCTCCTWGCATGTTTGTATTTTACATACTTTAGGTTTGCCTGAAGCTAAGTTTGTATTATAAGCTTTTCATGCTCAAAGACTGTTTCCTCCTTTATCCAACCAGCCTTGTTTAGAGCTCATACTGTTGTCAAACTAAGTTTCTGATTATAGTCACTAGAAAGCTGTAAGTGCAACTACTTTTTAAAAAGAGATAGCAACCCTTTTCGTTTGTTTGTTCTTTGTTTTGCTTTGGGTAGATGATTAGCTACAGATGGCTTTCAGTAGGGGATGAATGGAAAAATGACTCTAGTCTGTGAAGAAGGGCAAGTGTGATGTTTTAGCTGATATAGYTGAAATATTGGGTGTTATAGCTGAAGAGCAAGTCTATAACACAAGTTGCATTGGCCAGTGAGCGCAAATGTTTATCAGATTGCCAGTGGGTGGATGACAGCTTCTGCAGCTGAGGTGCTATTAACAAGCACTTGGACACCAGCAGAGCCCAATGAAGCCACTGAAGAGTAAATTATCTTYTGCTCATGGAGCTAAGGCAAAATAGCTTTAAGTTACATCTTCAACAGCATGAACAWSWACATGACAGTTACATGTACTAACTCTGTTAACAGTTTGTATTTGTTTGGGAATGGCTGAMATTCATATTTTCTGGTAGAAAACTGTAACATTGAGCAGCCTGTATTTGAAGGATTTCAGATAGATTTTATTTATGATAGCTTATGTTAGATMTATCTCTCAGTGACCAATACGCTGAGCTTGACAAAAATCTGTTAKTTTTTTTTCTGCAATATGTTACACCAGCTCTATGCTAACACAGTATAACAATTTCATATCCAGCACAGCAATGAGTATATTAGATCCCCTCCATTAAAGCTTCTGATCATTACCATTGTACAGACATTSWMCAGASTTATAASTCTGKWSAAAGTTCACCTATYTAGGTGAAAAGCTCTTCCCTCCAGACATAACTGTAATCTAATCTATATTTTCATACTCAGAAATGTGTACAACAGTTGCTACCTGGTCTAGATTCTCCAGTATTTTTATATGCTGAAATAAAAGTCACTATARTTATAAGATAGTGTTAATCTTCTATTCTTCTAGTCACATAATACACTTGTGTTTTTCCAGCTTTATGTGTAGTAAAAGGTAGTAACCCTCTGGAAGTCTGAGGAAAGTGCTTATATGCAACAGATTCACCAAATTACCTTTATGAAATATTTAAACAATATAAAAACATTAAAGAGGACAGCAGAGATATACCAAAGAGCTATCTATACTTCTGCAGAGCAGCACTATAGCCACTGAATGTGCTTTTCAACTATCTTTAACCATAGGAGATACAGTCATGTTCCAAATGCAGCATTTTACAGCCTCAAAAGCAGTCAATGGGAGAAGCCAAGATCTGGGAGGAGAAATGTTTTTTGAAGCACACTGTTCAAAAAAGTCACCTCAGAAAAATGGTAGGGAGAAAATACTCAGAAAGTGAAATGCTAGCAATATTCCCTAAAAATATTCTTATGGATTTTGGTGGGTGAGAGGGGAATTAGCTTTGATGAAAATTAGCTATTTTATTCTTGCGATTTTCTGTTAAAACAAAGAGAGGGAAAGAAACATGATAAGAATAATTATCTAGCACCAACATTTGTCCACTCTTAATAATTAAAACAAAATTCTTATAGGAATATTTCAGAAAGCACAGTTCATGCCATTAAAGCAACGATAAATATGATAAACAGACATCAAGAATTGCAATCCTGGCTTTTACTGTTGAACTAAATGCTTCAGAATAGCTCAGTCATTACTTTTTGGTCTCCTCTTGCTGTTACAGTTCACTAGGCCATGACAAGGATGGCAAACAGCTGAGACATTTGCCAGATCATGGGCTTGTTGGGAATGCAGCAAACCCAGGAGAGATGTCAAGTAACACAGATGAAGAAAACTTTTAACAAAATGAATTATTTCACTTGACTGCGTTTCCAGGAAATTCGAATACATTTGTTTCCAGGAAATAGAAAGATATAAATTGGCCCAGTGTTGTTTTAAGCCACGTGAATCTCTCTTCTCTGCCCTTAGAGAGGACTTCATGAGTTTTATTGGTCTCTGAGCTACCCCACAACCCACACACCATAAAGAAATAGAATACCAAGTCAATTATGTAGCCCAGAGACATCTTTTTCACAGACCCATAGCTTCTCCATCTATCAATCATTTTTTTTTGCCTCACTTCAGTTGCTCTATTGTTCCTTGGTTATGCAAGTGGTCTCTTGATTAAAAATTGTCAGCTGCCCTTCCCCTAAGCATTCTCTAAATTCTAGCAATATTTGCTGCTCGTAAATAAATAAAAAAATCTCCCTAAAAATATTAAACGGAGAATGTCATGCAGAAAACAGTTATAAAAGAGTTATTATTAAAATGCTGTGGGTCAGAAAATGATAATGCTTACCTAGAGTGACATGATCTCATGTTCTGTTTGCTGTGCCCTCCATCTGTCTGTCTACACCTGCCTATTCTCTTTCATTTTTCACATCTGTTGTAAAAATCACAGAGGATGGGATTATCTTTACTTTCTTGTTTATATAGTGTCAAGAAAAATATAGTCTTATTCAAGACATTTCTTTATGTCCCCCTGAAACAAGTTATTTTCAAATACAATTACAATTTGCATCAAAACGGCATTTAAGCTATTAAGGTTGGTAAACTAGCAATAAAGGAAGTTTTATACTGCATAATTTGCAGTAGATCTCATTAAAGTGTACTGACAGACCAGTAAGAAGTGAACTTTGGAAAATTTACAGTTCTAAATATTAAAAAGAAAACCCTCAAAATCCAGAGGGTTCTCCAAGCTATGCTCAGAAATTCTTCAGAATGTATTCAGGTAATTAGCTGGATGCTGGAATGAAATCTTCACAATCGCAACTTTCTGAAGAAGTCTTGAGGAATGTTCTGGTTCTGCTTGAGTGAGAAGACCCAAGAGGACAACTCTTATAATACCACRTCAGGACTGCCCATAGAGTTGGTCAGACTATACCAAGAACCACAGGCATGTAGACACCAACAAAAGAGGGAAAAAGCATACTTTAAACAGAATTTTAAAACTCTAGAGAATATACAAGTTAGATGCTGAGCACACTATCTTATCCTCTTCAAGACCATTCCTCTTTGCCTATTTTCACATTCTGCTCTTAAGTGAAGTAGTCATGTCTATACAATATATCTCTGCAAATCAGCGCTCTAAGAAGATCAAAGAAAAAAAATGATGCAATCATTTGCTTCAAGGCATACTTCAGATATGTTACATGACAGGCACATTTGTAAACTGAGTGAAATTTGTTTGCTAAGTGTCTCTACTTGAAGCAAAAGGAATGGTAATCATTTCCTCTACGTTAGTGACTGGACGTAAAATAGCAATAAGAAACTCTCTCAAGGTTCCATTATTATTCCACATATCAAGGAATTATAGCCTTCTAGAGACTTACTAAATTTACATGTCCTTTCCTGTCTTTATGATATATAAAATGCTGCAAGACTGCTAGAAATAGAGTTTGGTATGAAGGTAAAATACTTTTCAAATGACAAACTTCTATTTTTTGTATTTATTTATTTATTTATTTATTTTTGCAGAATACATCTCCCAAACTCCAAGGCACATATATTTTGGTGTGAAATTCAGTAAATTCAGTATCTAAAATCAGTGGTAAACATCTGATTAAGTTACTTCAGCCAGAAGTTCTCTTTTCTCTTCAAGATGTGTGCCATACAATTTTTCTTCAAATGTCTTCTAAAGGGCCTTAAATTCATCAGTTCAGAAGTGGTTCTTCAGTCAGTTAAGGTTTCTCCACATCCCAATATTCCTCCATACAGTACATGCATAGTCTGGACCCAAAGTATTAATTAGCACGGGTGATGAGGAAGCTCAGTTTTGGCTTCCTCAGTTTGGCTGGAAGAATAAACCTTCCAGCCGTGTGCCAGTGTGGACAGGCAAAATGGAAGGTCCTAAAACTTCTAAGTATTTCCAAAAAAAAACTTCAGACTTTTTGAAAATTGATTGAAATTCATGGAGATTCATGCTGATTGAAATCCATGGAGAACACAACTGTTCATGATATAAATACTTATGTTTTCAAACACTGAGATATAACTATACTGAGATACTGAGTATGTAACCATGGCCATGACCATGAAGAGGACAGAGCTCAGTGATAGCCTTACACAGGCTGAAGCAATACCAGCAACAGTGACAATGGAAGCACAGAACTCCTGCCAAAAAGGCAAAGTAAATCAGACCACATGGAGCTCCAAGCTATTACTGTCACACTCGTAATGGAAAATGAGGTAGTTTAAATCAAACTTGGAGGTGTCTACACTACTGTTATCACTCCAGTGATTCTATGCCTCTAGATGTCCTTCTAGAGGCTACAGAAATTCTCACTTCTAAATTCAAATTTCAAGCTCTTTTCTAGCTTTTGACTTGTGYGAGAGTAAATGCTCTTTTACACTTTTCTATTGGCTTGCTACACATCCTGAAAGTATTTTATAGCACCCTAGAACATCCCAGACAGGCCCAGAGAATTGTCATACCTGCGATACCTCCTAAGGAGCCACTTAAGCAGCCATTACCCCTTTAAACAAGTGGAGAACTAAAAAGCTTGCAAGCTTGCAACACTTGATTGCAGTCTGGTGTGTCTTTAATTTGTRCAGTGGCTCTCATAAAGCAGACAAGGACAAAACAGCAAAATGCATCCTGAGAGGTCCTCACACGTTTGCTTCCAGGCAAATCGTTCAAAGCTCCTGTGTGGGGATGTAGGACAGAAGGCATGGCTTCAAACGTCCAAGATTACAAGTTCCAATGCAAAATCACAGTAACTAGAAAAGCATACGGTGAAAGTCCAAACAGCTTGGAAAGGATTAGCCATTTAAGTGAAMCAAGCACAACCAGCAGTATATTATTCCAAACTAAAAGTTCTGGCAGGATATATATACTCGACAAAAATCTATCTAGTGAACCTTTATTTGCATTTTCAAAGAAAGAACATCATCCAGGCCCAATAAATGGATTTCTTATTTTACTGTTTCTATGACAACTGTTTGCCTTTCAGAGCTACCACATGAAAGGAATGGTGAAAAACCCACTTTGGGTGGTAAATTGATTCCCAGTCCTTTATCCCCTTCATACAGTGCTCCTTTACTCAAAGATGCTTAGTGGTTTAAAGTATACCAGATTTCTAAACAGATTTCTGTACTGTTTTCATATAGAACATTAATCTGAGAGCAGAAACATCCAAAAAATGTATATATATACACATATATATATTTGSTTGTCTCACTCTCATTTTGCTCACATCATAAAACAAAAGTGCTCCCTAGTCTTTACTGACCAGAGTAAACAACTCACATGATATTTAAAGGTATTCTGATACTTTTTTTCAGGGACTGTAAAATATAATTTTCAGGGACCTCAGCTGCCCAAACATTCAAACAAAATAATTAACCCATACAGTACTACATGAATGCAATTTTGCTGTGGCTGTCATGGTCTAAATACAAAGGAAAAGCAAGGATTAAGGAAAAAAARTTGTAGACATACTCTTGTAGCTGGAAAACCCAAGAAAATCTGGAAGATACRCAAGCTCTTCACGCCTGAAACAGATGCAGCAGATTCAAAAGCTAAAGTGGTTTATAGAATTCAATTCTCCTCCAAAGTGGAGGTGATTTTTATATGTGCTTTCTATAGGATCCCATACAAGTTACTTTGAGCTGTCTTTCCACTTGTATTGACCAGCGGTAGCTCCCATCCACTTAAGGAGAGATAAGCTGACCCATCACTCAACACAGCAATGCTTTTAAGGTGGTTATTTTTCCCCTTCCCCAGGGACCTCATGCTCCATTATTTTCTCCAGGTCCAGCTTCCCAGCTGGCCTAAACTTCCTCAGCTTGTATCCCCATCCCCCTCTTATGGTGAAAGGGGATAAGTACATTGGAGGAGATAATGGCAAGGGCATTTAATGGGGGAAAAAAAAAAGAGAGTACAGCTGAGAAGCTGTAATAAAGAATAGCTTATGCTGGAAAACGGGAACACAGTTTTTCCCTCCCTTCTTATTGACTTGCACATTGATAAACTGATATCCCACAGTGCTACTCTGTACAGATTTTTTAAGGTATATTCAAATATAAAGATACAGGAATGGCTACATCAGACCTGCGTAGCTCACTGGACTTGTACATTTTTATACATGCTGTAGAGCTGTAAGGTCAAGAGCTATGAACCACTGCCTAGAATACATAAAGGATGTGGGAACTCACAGATTCAAGTCCCCATATTGAATCAAGCAGAATAAACTTGAACTGGAGTTTCCCAGGTTGCTGCTCTGACTATTGGTTTTCACGTCACAAGTATCATCTGCACTGAAGTAATTCTCCCTGCTCCCCCAAGAAAATAGAGTGGAAGGGGATTCTTTCCTAAAGCAAGTTTGCACTTGACAAAATATCATTTTCCAAAGAGAAAATGTCATGACTAGTCTTAGAAAACTAGTCTCTTGGTAATCTGCAAACTAGTTTCTGTTACAGCAGTTAACAGGGCGCTTAGAATTCTAACAACATGTAGGTGCAACAAAGGACTGATATTTATGACTTTTTAATGGAAATAAAAAAATAGATGCTTATTTTACGACGTAACTGGGAAAAAGATATTTGTGTCTCTGTGTGTGTATGCATGAAGAGCATCATTTCTTGCAAGGCCAAATAATAAAGGAACGCACTATTTTGCACACAAAAATCCTACACTACACTGCATTTATCCAGAATCAGTACCTTCTCTCTGAAATCTCCTCACATAAGAAACTACCAGTGCTTTAAATTTGCTATACATGTTTCAGGCTCATAAAGAGGAAATGGTTGGGAACTGGTTCTGGACACCTTTCCCATTACCTGCCTCACTAATCTGAATTGAAGTATTTTTGCCACCWCGACTGCCCAGAGTTGCTCCACCACATTGTTCCACCAACTGTTATTAGGATGCAGCCCTTGAGATACTGCACTGAAAAACAGCCCCTCAACCACCTGTACATCAGCTGCAATGGCTGAATTAGGCCTAGCAATAATGCTACTAAACACAAAAGGCTGATTCCCAATGAAAAACAAGTTCCRTGGCTCTGCAGGGAAAAAACGCAGCTCATGAATCGAGGCGATGCTGTGGGAGCAAAGTGGACTGAAAATGCACTGAAATCGCCCCATCTGCTGGTGCAGACTTACAATGCACACCATTTGTAGGGAAATTTCCCCAAAAGTGGGAACCGGAGAGCCCTTTGCCTTGCCTTGGCATCCTGCATYCCCAACTCCCGTGACGGGAATTGTGCAGGGGGCCACACACGGGCYGCCACCTGCCGCCAGTGCTCCCAAGCCCGAGCCAAGCACGAGCAGCAACAGGTTACAGGATTATTAGTGAGTGATTTGGTCTGTATGTGTAAACAACCACAGCACCTCCACCTTCAAAGAGACGTGGCATTTGGTGAGCCTGATGCAATGAAGCGCTGGCGGCTGATCATCTCCAGCCCACTGATGGGCCAGCCAAGTCACTTGTCGTCTGTTGGAGACCTGTCCTAATTATAGCTGCCATCATTAACAGCAACATAATCACAATACTACTACAGTTATAACATGCATTAATGATAATCACTAAGTAAAGGTAGGCTTTATATTATTATTATTAAGCTATAAATACAGTGAACTGAGGTTTTTCCCATGCTACTTCAGGAGGAAATCATGATGACTTTGGTGTGTATACTGGTTTCATTTTGGTCAGGTTAAGAAAGAGGCAAAGGCTCAAATTTCTCTTTTACTTAATTCTGAGCAAAATCCAGCTGCAAAAGTAGTTGTACACTGCACACTGCTCATGGGGAAATTTCCCTGCTTTCATTAACAGCTTTCGTCAATGTGCCTCCTGTAGCGAGAGGCCCACCAAAATAGTTAGCATATCGCCAATTATAAGTAGAGAAAAGTCAAAAACTAGTCCTTTATGTTTAAAATATGTCCCTATGGCTTTGTAGTACAGAACAAGTTGCATGATGTCATAACATTGACAGCCCTTGAAATGTGATGTCTTGGTGCTACAGATTTCATTTTGCACCAAATGAAAACAAGAGCAAAAATGGGGGGTTATTTTTTCTCCCTTGAATTTTCCAGAAAATTGGGTGGCCCAAAAAGTATTGCTAGAGAACTCTTGGCAACGTTAAGACTGTGCCACTATTTCATTCTGTTTTACTTTAAAAAGATATTCATATCAGCTAAGCTTCTTTTACTCTATTACCATCACTGAATAGTTATTACAACTAATACAATACTATTAACCAAGCATCAAAGCATTGCTTTAGAGTTTGAATAGCAAACATAAAAAGGRACTAAGTAGTAGCTAAAATTCATTAAATTAGAGTATAGAATATTGAAAAATACAAAAATGCCAAAATAAAATTTGCAGTTATTTGGTCATGATCACCTCTTATGACAACAAAAGTCTTAAAGTAAATTTTCAGAACCCCTCTCTCCGCAGCTCCGGCTATATGTGTTCATTTTTTGCTGATTTTTTTTTTCTCTTGTACCTTGCACATCYTTCCATGCACTGAAAAAAAAATCTCCTTTTTGCAAATAGCTTGCCATGTAAAGTTATTGGCCTGGTTATAATGATCCTAGTGAGTTATCTATATAAATCTTTAGTCTATATTCTATGAGGAGTGCTAGAAAAGACATTTACCATGTTAATTTTAAAAGAAATTCTTACAGGTAAAACACTCAGGCAAGTGTTTAAGTACTCAGTACTTCCAGATGGTGAAATGTAGCTTCTAGGCTACTCACAAGACTCTTACAATAATGGCCATATTGATAGATTGACCTGAACAAAGTGGCTGCGATGAATCAGATCTAATTTTATAGCTTGTCTTTTATTCCCCATGGAGATAAGCACTCTGGGGCTGTCTCTATCCTCAGAGATTGCTGCAGTGAACACAGATGAGCAAATGCACCTCAATGTCCAGCTTCCCTAGCATTGCCTAGATGTGCCGCCCACCATCCACACACAGGGCTTCAGACCGCTCCTRGTCAGCACTGCTATTCTTGCTCTCCTCTGCCAGGTAATCAGGCTGTCTTCTCACCCAGGTATCTCCCAGTTCATTCATATTTTGTCAGTGTGACAAATGACCATGATGTAGACTTTTTCCGYGATGACTAGCAGCCCAAAAGGGCCCACCTGTCTAAATACAACTGAACTCATCTTCACTGGAAAGCAGCTCAACAGCTGCTTTTCTGCCAGCAGCACAGCATGTGTCCTTAATTTACCTGGGTCCTGGTCTTATTGTGCATCAGATGTGATGCAATGTGTTACATATTTCTYGCAGCAAAATTCCACTTAAAAGCATTATTGCTCTACTAATGAAGTAAAAGGAGAAGGATGTGAAGGTTACAGCCTTCTGTCTAATGATTTTCTCTTTCRGACCAAAGACATGAGAGATGACAGATGTCTTCCAACAGCAGTTTCCATCTGCTGCACTCATYCTTGGTAGGCCACAAAATGCTTACATCAAGCCAATCAGTCTAAGCAGCTGCTAGGAACTAAGCATCMGGTGGAGGTATGTCCTGCAAGCAGCTCTTACCCAGCTACTCCAAGAGACTCAAGGTCCCACCTTGCCCTGCTACAAAGAAAAATTCTCCCTCCAGCACTAGTTGTAGGTAGCTACACTGTAGGCTTATACAACCTAGGGAGCTGGAAGGCTTACTGGGTGTCAAATGGTAGCTTCTGAAGTTAAAGGACTATTGCTGAYTTCAACAGGGTTTGGAGAAGGACCACTGGAGAACATAAAGGTCATATTCAATAGCACATTTTCATCCTTATACTCTTCCTCATGGGCATACGATGAACAAGATTTGCCAAAACTTTAACTTAAAATCTCCTTTGATTATTCTGCGAGTTTTTGCTTCATTTTCTTACTTCTCTCCTTGTGTATTTTTGTTGCCTTATCTTCCCTCAATCCTCCAAGTTCGAAATAAATAATATACAAAAAAAAAGTATATATAAGACAATATACAAAAACAAAAAACAAAAAAAAAACCCAAGAAAATCCCATACTGTGTGTTAGTATGTTGACAGAAACTGTATTTATGCACGAAAGCAGCTTCTGGAGAGGAAGAGGAATTCTACAGTCTGATAAGAGTGAGAAAATACATTTTAAGACATCCCTCCCTTGGTTGTATTCTCTACTATGCACAAAGTTTAGGAGAAGAAAYGGTTACACCTCAGGAAAGCTAGCTAAAACTTCCAGAGATGCAGATCTTATAAATAAAATCCATTTATACCTGGAAAATGCTGAAAAACAGTTAAGTTCTAAATTCAGCACAACTTAAAATTACTAAAAATTTTGATTTGAGAGGTATATGGAGAAATTAAGAGTTTGATCCAAAGCATAACAAAATCAACAACATGGCTCATATTTACTACCATGGCCGTTCAGTTAGATCCTTTTGGAATTTGATTGTTTCCCTATAGATTTTTTCTCTGCAGCCATCTGCAGCTACAGCTGTGCAAAATTCCAGATTTTCATCTTATGGAAATGTACACTAATCTCCAGTGTAAATTCACCTTCTCTCCAGCTCCCATCTTTTATCCAAGATCTTCATGTTCAATGAACAAACACACACTACGAGGGACTCGTGAGCTCAGCAAACCTGAACTCAAGGTAGTAAAATATTCAGTTTGGGTGCCAGAATATCGCTCCAAATTGCACAATGTTACGGCTCCCTTCTCTCTAAAGGGAGCTTTCTCTCTAAAGGGAGACATAAACTGAACTCTCTAAAACTGAACAAGTTTTATTCATGTCTTGTCAGCCTTCTCCTTGGTTTGTGTAGGTTAATAAAGACTGTGGAGCAGCAGGTTGGTGCTAGACCAGCTGAGCTGCTCTTTGCCACTTCCAACAGCCACTGAGATGGTGCACACAGGAATGGGGATACCTGCTAAAGCCACTAGCTAGCAGGAGCTAGTGAGAGGTCTTCAAACAAGTTTGATTTGGAATTTGGCCTGTGGGAAACACTGTTCCTGGTTCTGAGATGCCATCTTCATGAAGACAAAACCTGGCTCATCATGTTTTCAAATGAAAAAGATGACTCCCAGGTCAGCCCTCCCTGTTATATGCTATTCCCTCAGATTATAAAAGATGGTACTTTAAGGATCCTTTTCTATCTAATGTAGGTAAAACCAAATACAATTTTCCATATACCCAATAGATCACAATCTGCCACTTTCTGTGCACCAATACAAATTAATTGATTGCATGATGTAGTTGACTACACTTTGGGTTTAAGAAGTTCACTTCCAGACTAAGAGACCTAGATTCATCTTTGCTTTGACTGGTTCAGACAGACCCTGTCGTATATGAATTATTTAGGAAATTTCTGGGACCTGATCATCTCACTTTTTTAACCCAGCAGACTGATGTTTAAGACCTGAAACAAGGGAATCAAACTTGACTCTCAAGTTCAAAATCAAGCTGAATGGGAACAAAGCAAACCTACCCCGTATTATGCCCCTAAACTTTATTAGCTACACATAATGAGAAGTATAACCAAAATAAATGCTGTTGTAAATGTGGCCATTTCAGTAGAGCCATACTGTCAGAAGTCTTTCCTGAAAATTTTATGATCAGACATACTGACTGTATAACACACTGCACACATATATATGTTTGTGCACAAACACACACACATTCACACACTTCTCTTCCTATGCCTCAAAATACCTTGCCCAAAGTCATGTTTTTAAAGTACCACATACTACATCAATATCTAAGTAAGAACAACTCATCACACAAATGTCTTATTCTCATCCACAGGGCAGCTATAACCATCAGGAATAAAACAGGTTACCTGTAAGGAGTAGGCTCACATCTCTGTCAATTTTGATATGCAAATGCACATATCATGCAAACAGTCACTCCCAAAATATATACATGAAATAAAATTATTCAGCCAAGCTACTACCAACTGTGAATGAGCAAATAAAGAATGTGTTGTTCAAAAATTGAATATGAGACTATGTGAAAAGGTCATTATTTGTCCTGGGATAAACCTAATGGAGTGATCTAGAAAGTAATTCTGAGASAGTCTGGACACCCCACTTTGCAGTACCACCTCAACTCTAGTTGTGATATTATCCTCTATAATAAACAGCAGCATTCTGTAACCCAAGTAATTAAGACTGGCTGAGCATAAATATATTTTCTCTTTTCCTGGTTCACTGCATGATTCACTTATTGTAGTCCATTTTAACAAGCCTGTTCAGGTGCATTTAGTCTTTTGAGACGTCAAATTGATTTTTATTCTGGCTACCAGACATTGCTCAGGATCATACATTATTAACAGTACCTCTCTGTCATCCAGGACACTCCTGTGGCATAGCTATTTTGTAATGTAAAAACTCATCTGTCTGCTGCTATGTGATAAGTACTAAAAATGGTACTACAGTAGCTTGGATTGCAACGTACTATAGTCAGGAGAGGGTTGCAAATGGAACTGTTGCTGTAAGGAAAGTGCATGTACAGTTGTACATATGCATTCCAGTGATTGTTATGATGAGAGAGGAGAGTAGCAATTTCACATTTAAGAAAAAGTTGTTCCCTGGGTGTCCTGCTGCTACTTTTCTGTCAATTACTGCTTCCTGGCAATGAACAGAGAGCATATGCAATAGGCCGTGACACTTGATTAATGACTCTAATACAGAGTCACCTGAGGAACAAACTGTGTCATTAACATGAGTGAAAAGGAATCGATAGCTGTAGCACTGCCTCACTGCAATATTTTGTGGGAAAGCTTGGGAAGGAAGTGAATTAAAACAGAAAGGAATTAATACTGGAGAGTAATGACCCTAGCAGTCTTTAGATAGCTCCCCAGAGAGGAAACAATTGACAGCTTTTGCTCTTCCCATTCACCACACAAAAGTCTCTCTATGATTATATTTCCTTCAAGTGAATTGAATYCCTGAAATATGTGAAGCCATCCACAGGCAAGTCTAGGGATGTGTGAAGTAAAACATATTTAGGATCGCAACTTGCATCTCAGACACTTCTGAATGTAATTCTACCCAAGGGAGACATCAAGAACACGAAGATAATCTTGGAGGGGCCAGGGTTGATACACACCCCTGCAGCTAACTCATAACCTAGTTTTTCTTGCAGCATCCCAAATGCTTCTTTAACAAGCCAGCATCCTGGAGAAATGAATGGAAGAATGAGATCCATCATCATGCTTTAGTAACAGGCTCCTTACACAAGAAATGTGCAAATACAAATTTAGAAGTTGAATTTGGCAACTGGGATAGATTGACAAATTCAGTCCAGAAGGTGCAATTCCACTCACACATATGTTGAGCCACGAAGCCAGATGAGAGGTGGGTAAAAGAAGTATCTAAGGCCCAAATGGATGCCTAAAAGCTACCTTTGTGCCCTGTCGTTTTCACATTTGCCAGGATATTCAGCACAGAAAGGTATCTGTGAAGATGTATCTCCTCTGGATCATTATGGTATTTTCTACAGGGTACAAGCAACTCGTGTGGAGTTTTCCTAGAATTTTTGTTCTCACAGTCCAGTTTCTTGAGGCACGTATGGAAAACAAAYGCAGCATCAGCCTTTCAGTATTACACTTCAAGCTTCCTTAACAGAAAAATGCCATAAACAGCCACTAAAGGACAACCAAAAAACTGATGAGCCTGACAAAAACCCTAACACCAATACAAAACATTACCAGTGCTAAAGAGTTGAACTCAAGAAGAAAAATACTCCAAAAAAGTATAATCCTGATAACACAATCAGAACAAGCCTGAAACAAAAATCAAGAAGATTTGTGTTCTTGCCCTTCAGGATGAATTGCAGGTTTGAAAAGGGTAGCTCTAAGGTAACCAACATCTAACAGCAGACGTCACGAGAGCACCAATCTATCCTTCTCCTCCTTGAACAGTGCCTCAGGACTTGCTCGTCAAGATATGCATGTAATTCCTTTCCTTTCTATTCTTGCTCCAGTCTTATCCAGTTCCAGAGCTTAAAAAAGAAAAAAAAATAYGGTGGCGCAATCTGGTTGTGACAATATGATCTTTTTGGAAACGCATGCAATAAAATAACTGCAAATCAGAAAATATAGGTGGTTAGTTTGATGCAAGTTTGATTGGGTAATATCTCCAGCAGGCTGAACTATTCTATTATTTCTAACTTCTAGATTAACTGAAGAAAACAGAAAACAGGCTAGAAAGAATCATAACACCTGTAGCCTGGTTATAAATGTATTTGGCGGCAAGAGGAGTTTAAAGACAGTCACAGTAGCATTGTCCTGAATTTAGGAGAAAATAAAGCAAAAGAAAGTAAAACAACATTAGAGACTCTCTTGGTGTAGTTCTTTGAAGCAGAGCTGACCTGTGTCAGAAAGCAGAACTGAGACAGGACCTGGTGAGAATCTCTGCCAAGGGAAATACCAGGCCCATTTAATAGGAGGTGGATCAGGCACTAGGTACACTATAATTTTAAAATGTTCTTTATTTTTTAGATAATTTTGCTACAAACTTCTCTTTTAAATTATCATTGGGTAGTCACAAGCACACAAGCATGAAAAACATTCTAGTGATATAACTGAAATTATGTAGCTTTAAGAGGAGGACCACATTAGAAAAATCCTTTAAGTGCAGGGACTGGATCCTCCCCGTTTGCATTGTCCCTGCTAAAAACATGTTGGTAAAGATAATCAAACAGGTATCTCTAGGGCTTCTCTAGGATCTCTAAGGGGATCTAGGATCTCTAAGGGGATTCAGAGACTGGACATCAGTCACAACATCACAACAATCACAATTTTTGTAAAATGTCACAGACTACCCAAGGCAGCCAGGAGGAAGAAATATTTTTGTTTTGTTCTAGCAAGCCGTGTGCTTACTTCTCAAAGTGAAACCCTGGCACTATCATGGCATGGCTGCATGTGCCGACAGCAAGGGGATGTTCTCCGGGAGAGAGGGCATGCAGATTACAACTGCCAAGCAAAAATGCTATATAACGCTTCAAAGATTTCATGCACTCTTGTTTATTTCACTCAGGAATAAAATAATGGGATTTCTTCTTCAAAGAAGACATTAAATTGAGGCTAATGGTTGATTTGTAAACAGACTCTATAAATATTCACAATATTTAGCTTTTTAAAATGAGACCCAGGTAATGATATGTTCAGAGGCATGACGCTAACTGTTTTCACTAACAAGAAATGCAGAAACTGCCATTATTTCCTGCAAATATCTTTTATACTTCGCATATCAAACAGAGTGTCAAATAGGCTATGATWTTTTTCAGCCAGACTGACACTCACCTCCCACAAAAACAGAGCCCCAGGGCAACAGAAGGAGGTAACTAAAAGGATGGGTACAGTTGCCTTCATCCCTTGACAGACATGCACAYAGGTAACAGTCCCTGTCAAAAAGGGACTGCAGTTAAGGGAAGAATATCTGGCTAAAAGCAAACTCATTTCTTCAGTTCCCCAAGTACGCTCCTTCTCAAACTTCAAAGCCAGAGGTTGATCTCACTGACACTTCTGTTTCATGTGACAGAAAAGTTCATGAGGCTCAAGAGACTTTAATAATGTTAATTAAGATGATAAATGAGACTGAAAAACATTGCAGACTGAATTCAGAGAATGACTTTATCCTAAAGATTATCTAACCATATTTGTYCAAGGAGCTGAACTAAAATTTTCCTGGGATCAGATATTTCATTGCTTAGGTCACAAAACAGAACATGTATTGTTTTATTTATTTCCTCTATTTGTCTAGGACTCAATATACAGACTTATGGCTCTGGAACAAAACCAATTCAATGCTTTTTGAACCTAACAGACACTACTGAGTGAAGAATCACGCAACTTCAAAGCTGACTTATGCTTAAGCAGGATGAAACACTATAGCCCTCAAAGCCAGAGTAAAATTTCAAACACTCTGAAGTCTGAAGGTTTATAGAGTCAGATTTAAGCAGGCTCAGCTCCCATGCAAGTCCCTGAACCTCAGTATTTCTGCCAGGGTCAGGATGAGGTCACTAGATCTGAAGCTGGCTTGTCAGAGCAGGAGGTGACCGAGTTCAGAGGTAAACGAAATAATTTGTTACACAGAGGTCAGTGGCAAAACARAAAGCACACATCAGAAGCCCATAGCAGAGCAGTGAAAAAAGAACAAAACAAAATATCCCAAAGAACAATCAAACAAACAAAAAAGAACTATGAAGTGCTGTGAAGATGATGAACTTGCCAATCCAAAACACAWATCAAGAAGCGAGGCTTTTTTTTGATGAGAAAATAAAAACAGAGAGTGGAATATAATCTTTCCTCAGAGAAGTCCTATGTGTTCCTGATCAAGAAACAATGAATCTTAAGGTAATTTGCCAGTATTCAAAATATATGGTGCTAAATGACTTTGAAACTCAGTTAGCAACGTCTTTGTGCCATTCTTTATTCCAACACATTTCCCTAACCATTCTCCCCACCAAAGGACAACCTAGAGTAAAAGCCAGTATGTATTTAAAGCCAGTATGGGTTCTGGTCCATAAAATATCTACTATATACTTACCAG
The DNA here is from genome assembly GCF_003342845.1 of Nothoprocta perdicaria. NCBI lineage: Eukaryota > Metazoa > Chordata > Aves > Tinamiformes > Tinamidae > Nothoprocta > Nothoprocta perdicaria. The sequence goes on along the minus strand of NW_020456165.1, from coordinate 686,296 downwards.
ATGGCCAATCTCAGAGCACATTTTAAGTAATCTAATAACTAAATGGCAGTAATAGGCATTTAGAAGTCGCAACATGCCAAATACCATTAACAGAGAAGGCTTGATACTGTGCAGTTTCCTCCTTTTGAGATACATAGGAAATAAGACTCTGTCTAGTGTGGGCTAGATATACTAAACATATAATGTCAACAACTTTTTTTTTGTTTTGTCTTGGAGAGCAAGGGTTTTTTACCTGACACTTATTTTATACTGGTAAACCTCTGCTGAGATCTTCAAATGCTATAACTTGGAGCTTGGTTGATAACTCACTTCTGTGATCAGTTAGAATAGCAGTGGGAATGAAACGCAAGCCATAGGGTACAGGAAAAGYCTGTTATCAGTTGTTTTACCCAAACTGTACACAGCCTAAATACAGCCTACTTAATGCAACAAGTCAGTAAGTCCATCCCAATCCCCTGGCCTTGGCTGGGTGATTGCTGCAGAACTGGATTAGCCAAGTTAAATTTAGATACTCTGTCCCATCCCTATATGGAAGGCAGATAATTTGAGCATCCTTCATCAGCCCCCACTCCAGGCTTACTGGAAACTCCTAGTGAGGGCTGTATATTTAGAGATTACAAGAACATGTCACCTGAAAACAAAGCAAACAAGCAAACAAATAACCCTTCTCCCTTGCAGCAATTACCATGGGTCACCCTATTCACATTTACTGTGCATTTGTTTTGAAAGTATTCCATAACGAGTATGGTTACTCATACCAACATTGCCAAATGCTTAATTACACAAATGTTACCATCTGGAGGGAGAAAAAGATTTAGAGGCACTTTAGCCAAAACAAATTACATTTTAAGTCAGAGATATGAATGTATGTGCCTGGGAGGTCTCAGCTGGAGAGTCCAAGAAGCTCGTCAAATGTGGGAGTTCCCACTGCTTCTGAAGCTCACTGACTGCGCAACAGCAGGAACAGTTTCCGGAAACAGAGGGCCAACTTGCCTCACTTCATTTCCTCTAAAATCTGGCTGGATTCTTGCCACAAGAGCATTCACCCCTTTGTATGGAGCTGTGATGGTCTCTGAGGATTTCTGGGCTCGCAAATAGAAAATAAAGCATTTTCAACTTCAAAACTGGCCATCGGCATGTACTGCCCTATATTTTAGAAAGTCTACTCATTTTAGACAGCATAATAGCCAGAATCGTTCTCATTCATTTTCTTCCATTTATTGTGTAGAAAAAAGTGCTTCTTAGTTTAGATATTTTTAGTACCAAGTTTAGGCAAAATGCTAAGTATTTCTTCTGAAACATTTCAAAACAAGAATGATAGTTCACAGAGCTAAAAAGAAAAAAAAAAACCCTGCTACAGAATGTTACAATATTTAGGCATCTGGCATATTGCAGCTAACTATAAGTATTTTTGATTTAAATCCATCTCGAATGAGATAAGATTGCCAACACTGCTCATCCTAAGACATCTCCTTCAAAATCAGTGTCTAGTGCAGAAGCATCACTCCTTCTATGCTTATGGAAGCCAAGATACAGACAGGCATGCAACATAAAGCATCATACAACATATGCCAGAAGCAGATTAATAATAACCATYCTGGTGGTATTTAATATATGAAGCAGGAGTGTCCGTCTCTCTTGGATGAAGACAAAAACAAATAATTCTTAGTTAGCATAAATAAGTATCCTTGAAATGAGTAGCACTAATTTATCCAGCACATTTGCATTATGTTGGCTGAGGTAGTACAGGAAGGGTGACACTGAAGTCAGYATCTCCAGCTAAGGATGCGACTGAGTATGTATATATTAAGGAGAGGAGCCAGAGAAAAGAGACAGTCAGTGAATACGGATCCAATGGTAGAATGGACTGCTCAGAAGAGTATATTTTAGTGAATTTGTGATGAGAACACAGGATTGTTCTTGCATTAACCTGGGTCATTGCAATGGAGCCACACAGCCTTTAGATGTTAGCATGAAATATTGTGTCTCTGCCACTCATTTCAACTTTGTTTATATCTCAATGTTTTTTTTCCCTCCAGTACAATTCCCCTTTTGAAGTCTTTGTTACTATGGAAACAATTACATGTTGGTCTACACACAGCCTAGAAATACCTCAAAGTCATGAGAAAGAAAGAAAAAAAAAAAAAAAAGAAAAGACAAAAGGGCGGTTCTAGATGAGTGTCTGGAAAGGAACAACAGCTGGGCAAGGCCCATCTTTGGTATGTATTAGTATATAGACACCGTACAGTAGCAAATAAAAAGTGCCATGGACTACTCTCTGGGATCCCCACCAACCAAAGAAATGGCTCAGATTCATTCTATAAAATTTTATAACCTTCAGAACAAGGTGGATGCATTCAGTTTACAAAGATTTCTGGATCCCATCAACTCGGACCCATGCATACAGGAGCACTTTGGACAACTGCTGGTTGATCCAGGGCAAAACCATACCAGGGACTACCCAAACATCAACTCTGTGAACTCAAGTAAGCAGCAGATTGTGTCTGGGGACACAACATTGTTTAATTTCCCAGTGTAAACATAGCCACAAAGTACAGCTCAAGAAGCATATAAGAACTATATCCAGCTTGTTCACACTGCCTACTTGCTAGTTCATGCCCCTGCTCATCGCTCCAAAGAGCGTTCTCCAAAACCAATTCGCTACAGAAAGATCTAGCTTTAAGCTCTGCAGACTCTGCCATTCAGTCAATCCATGTGATTTTAGGCCCAGAAATTTAGCCAAGGCCTTCCTTTCACCAGCAGCGTAGACACAGCCATACCTTTTCTATCTCAGAAGTCACGAGAAAAAACGTGTACACGGGTACACGTACATTGTACAAAACAAGCAAACACAGCTGTTCAGACCTGGAAAAAAGACCTTTGCAAAACCCGGCTGTGGAGACAAACTTGATCTCACTTCCCAAGTGATATTGCGGTGCGCGCCAGACAGACAAAGACCTAAAAAGCTCAGAAAAGTTCCTTGCGAGAGAAGCTGAGGCCCAGAAGATRTTCTGGAGATACAGAAAACAAAGAGATAACTTCAGGGAAAATATTGGACTTCGTGAAAACTTCGTGAAAATATTGGAGTACATCAACTATCTAACTTGTTGCTTCAATTAGAAGATATTGTGAGATGTTACATAGCTATCAAATCACAGATTGTTTTGAGAAGAACAGAAAGGACAGCATTTATTAACTGTTACTTGACTATTTTAGAGACTTTTGTAGATATGCAACCTTTACCCATTTATTTGTAACATATGCAATAATGCTTATGAAATGTATTACATTTAGTTAAATATTTTTCACCTCTCCATCTCAGCATCTTTTTTTCCAATATTTTTCCATTTTTTTTCCAACACTGAAACAAGAAGTTTGCTAAAAATTTATTTCTGCACAGAGATGTTTTCTTACTCCATTTTAGAGCTGTCTGTTCAAGGACAATACATTTTAAGGTATATTTATTACCTTCCACTTACCTTCCACTATGTGTGCCACATCTCAAAGTTTATCTTCACTGCTACTGACTTCTAATTCTGGAAAAATTCCCCTGAGCTTTCCTGCAATACCCTAATATACTGAATCTTATTAACTAGAGATACATTTTTTTTTTCCCCAGAATRAGAGTGATTTATTAAATCTCCTTTGACTTCAGTGTGAATTTGGACTGAACAAGAAATAGAAGTTTGAGCATGAGATGCTGGTCAAATCTGAAAACATGATAGAAATAGAGGCCTCTCTGAGATCTAAGGGAAATTTWCCATCAGAATGGAGAAACTCATTGTTTGGTTGTTTAGATTTAGTATCTGTCAAAAAATGCAGTTCCAGGAATGTTCTCAATGATGAAGCCATCTACTAAGGAAATGAGTGTTTTTCAAAAAATTCTTTTTTTATGTGTGCTAAAAGAGGAAGGCACAACTCTGGAAAAAAGTTTATGGACTCAAAGTTTAAGACATGAGCTTAACTTCCTCACTTGTCCTGAAGACCAAATCATATTGCTCTATAGAGACTGTATTTTATGATGCCTTAGCACAGTTCCTGTTAGCTTTATTGCCACACCTGCATGACCTGTTGAGCCACATAAGCTTTCCCCATCAAACAGCCATAGCAACAAGTACTTGYTTTGAAAATAGCTCTAATAAAGACAGACTCATCTTATTGATTGTAGGATTTATGTGCCAATATTCTAAGGAGAGCATAACTGAGAACCAGAGAGCTCCCTCTGTTCCAGAGAAGTCAATTTCAGCTAGTATTAGCTGGGAGATTTCAACTTTCTGTGATTAAATTCTGTGTATAAATGAACGGTCCTGATATTACTTCACAGAACAGRAAAATGTAACAATTACAAGGAAAAAAAAGTCAAATTCACACTCATATTTTACTTATAAATAAGAGAAGTGGTGGCATATATAGGGCAGTGAGTGATATCAAGACTGTGACTTAATCTGGTGTTACCTTAGGACATTTTCTCTGAAAGGAAGTTAAGAGTAAGGAAGCAAACTATTTTTTCTGGACACACACCTTAACATGAGCAAGTTTGAAACCTAAGAACAAGGAGAAGCACAGAAAATATGACTGGAAGGGTCCTTGAGAGGACATCCAATCCATCTCATGCCTTAGAAGAAAACCAACTCATGTCTTAACTCTAGGCTATTCTTGTCAGACACAGGTTCTCTGCTTTTGACAACTTCAGTGTTGAAGTGTTGAAACTCCCATGGTCTCCCCCACTAGACAAGCTTCTTTCATTATTCTGAATGTTAGAAAGATTTTTATACCATTTAATTTGAAGCTTTCTTACTGAAATTATTGTCTCTAATCACCCAGCTATATGATCTTCCTCATCTAACCATATATCTAGTTATAAAACTATATATCCTGTCCTCTTCTGCAGCATCCTTTCATGTGTACATGTTTAAAGAGTATTGTTATGTCCTTCTTTAAATCATTCTGTCTTTGGAAAAAAATAATCCTAGTTCTGTCAGATGAGAAAACTGGGCTCTCCTCTTGGATCATGCCAGTGTATCTGCAGATGCATGTTCTTTCAATTAAGGGAATCTCATCTGAACCAAATTGTTATTCAAAAAACTTATTAAGATTATTTTGCGCTCTCAGCTCTGAAGTATTCACCACTGATTAAAGTGACCTTTTCCATGAAGAACTGAAATGCAGAGTACATCAGAGTCAATAAAACAACGTGCCATTCATCTCTTACTTTGCTTACTTCTTTTTTGAAATTACAGAGATACCAAGGATGAATACAGCTTAGCACAATTATATGGAGACACAAGAGATGAAGCATGTGCTGGGACGACAAAGTGCCCTTCCCAACTACATAAAAAATATTATCAACTTTTATTAGGAAAATTTAACAACTACATAAAATAGCTGTGAAGTTGTACAAGTCTGCAGTGAAATTCTTCTATTAAAAGTTATGTGAGGGAAATTTTAAGGACAGTTTAGCAAAAGCTTGAGGGACATGGTTTTCAGATTGTAATTGTTAACAAAGAGAAAACACTTGAAGCAATTTTGTTATGGCTACTCATATGATTCGTGTCACCTACCAGCATGAGAAAAATTGTTTCTTAAACCATGGCATCTGGTATAAACAATGGAAATATATAAAATTGGTTTCTAGATTCAGGGACACACAAGAGAGAAAAAAAGCCACTCCTTTGAATACATTTGAAATAGAGGTAGTTAAGCAAAGCATTGGACTTATTATAAGGAGAATGAAAATGGGATAAGGAAAAAATACACACACTACAGTTTAATGGAAAGAAAGGATTTCAAAATTAATGTACCAAAGTTTGAGATATTATTTTGAGCCCCAGAAATCAGAAAAAGAATGAAATCAACAAACATAAAGCCTAACTGAAAGAGAAATACATACAATTTACATGTTTCTCAAGAACCAAATTACAGGAGTTGTAAAGACTTGAAAAAAATGTTAAATGAGTACTCAAAACAGATTTTGTAGCAAGGAGATACCAAATGCCCTGAAAAAAGCAAGAAATGGAAGAAAGCGTATCTGATTCTCCTAGAAGTATTAAAAAGCTGTCTAAGAATGATAATCACACTAATGAACGACAATATATCCTAAATTAATTAAGCAATTACAAGTAAATAGACATAACAGATTTATTTGACTATAAAAAATGTGATACGTAGATCCAACAGAAAAAATACTGCAAGAAATAACTTTCCATAGTCAACATTCATCTTTCCCTGAGCCTAGGACATGTTTCAGTTTTGTATCCAGAAAGAAAATACTTTTTCTCCATTAAAACACACAGAGATTACAGAAATTATATCGCTTCACATATCACCTATCAAACTGACATCTTCCTAGGCAGTTTTCCATCTTCATTCTATCTGCATTTTTGGAATTGAAAAGCAGCAACTTTCGGTGAAAAATTTCTGATTGTATCATCTCCTACCAAGTAAAGACTCCTGCTACTTCTTAACAAGCGGAGATAGCAGGATTAAACTAAATACTTTGATTGATAAGCAGCAAATAACATTTATATAAGGAATTAAGCTTACAAGAAAGCAGTAGGATTTGTTTTTTTCATGAACTGCTGCAAATTGGCAACATTTTTAAATTCATATTGTCGAATTGTATCTGGGAAGAGCATAATTTTCCTTTAATTATTTTTAACTGTCTTGCAAAGGAAACAAAAGTAAAGATTTTTCTTTTTCCCCCCTGTGAAAACAGCTTTTAATTGTTCTTTATATTAGCACTAGTGAGAAACAAAGCATTAATTTATAAATACCTATTTTAAAATATTCATAAAGTTGGTGGAGAAGAACTGGTAAAAAAGATAGAAGACCACTTTTTTCTTTCTCTTTCAAGCAATAAAGGGAAAATATAACCTCCAATCTGAAGCTGAAGAAACTACTCTTGGAACTAGGAACGTGTGTCACTGATGCTCATTTTCCTGACCCTCAGAGCCCTGCATATGATCAGGCACAATATTAAAAATATGCACTCAAGAGCATTACAAAGAYTTATGCAGCATATAAAATTGGGGATATGTTTTATATATAGGTGAGGAGTGTATTTTTTTTTTCTGTCTGGGCGTTGTTACAGAAACTTCAGCGCTCATTAACAATTGTTGTTCTCTCTATTTACAGTTGAACATTCAGCTATTTCAAAGGGATTCTTTGCACCTTCTGCACAACTGAAGGTGCTGGAAGAAGGATACAGTAGCTCATACACCAAGGTAATAGTGACTCCTAAATTGTCTCCATGTTGTAGCATAGGGAAGCTAAAAACAAAACATCTCTCTCCAAAATTGCAGCCTGCGACTTTTCTGAAGGCAACTCCAGGAACAGCACAGCTTTGCTTAGAGAAGGATCTATTTCAAAGACAGCTTATAACAAGCAGATCAAATGAGCTCCAGAGCAGTAGAATAAGGTAAAACGTAGGCATGGAAGTTACATCTAAAAYGTTATGTGATTCTGAGGCTTTCTTGCTGGCCCAGGTTGACAAAGCTGGAGTGAATAATTATGGCAGGATTTATCATTTTCATATTTCCTGTCCAAGGACAGAAGGACACACACATACATACAATTACCCTAGCCTATCAACAGCTGGTATGGTGGTGCTRGTGATATTTTAATACAGCAACACACCAAGAAATTAACTAAGAGACAGTTTTGACTGTGGAAAATCCAAATCTGAAGAACCGTAAGGCTGAGCGAGTGTCAGAATGTTTTACTTTCCCCCAACACTTAACTGGTTAACGGAGAGAGACATCTGCAACAAAAACAAAAATTAGCAATTGCCAAGACATAGAAGAATAATGAAAGCAAAACATTTCATTTAAAATTAATGGCARTGCCTTCCTGGGTGGTAGTCAGAAGCAGTGGAAAGTTGGATTTCCAGTAAATAAAAAGCTCAGGAAGGAATTTAATGAAAGGGAGGGCCTAAATGAATATCGCTCTGTCAGAACAGTTGAAGATTTTAGGACTAATGTTCTTCACAAATGATGCCAGAGCTTTCTAGCCGTATTCAGAAAGAACAGATTGCTGCAAGGGAAATTAACGCCATACAAAGTCTACTTAATGGTAATGAAAAATGATGAGTCATTAATGAATTTCAGGTAAAAATAAGACACGAAGGTCTGAGTGATAGCAGAAAAAACAATAATTTAGAGAGCGCTCTTAATGAAAGAGTGAGTGTGTGAATATTTTTATGAGTGCTGCAGAAAGATGGGAGGGAACACATCACAGGTCAAGAAAATGATTGCAGCTCTTCAGCATGAAAAGGCCCGTTCTGTTATARGGGCATGAGGAGGAGCAGAACCCTGAAAAGATCTATGTACAAACATTAATTTTCTGACCTCARTCCTCTCAAATGATGGCTGCTACTGCCCATTTCAAATTAATTATTGCACTTTAAACCTGTTTACTACCTCTCTCTGTAAATAATAGTCCATTACTTTCAATTAATTATTGTCTGCACCTCATAGTAAAATGCAAAGTGGATGGAAGTTAGCATTTTACTTGAAAAATGCTATGAAAGACAGAAATATTAAAACTTGCTGTTTTCTAGTGCAGGTAAAAACACAGAAGTGTTCAATTTTTAAGTTTTCTAAAACAAAACTTAGTTTTCAGGTTTTGTGAAAAATATGTAATATTTCAAAACAAAGCTGTATTCCAGAAAAACTTCTCTTGAACTAGAGTTTTAGTTTTTCTTTTAGTTTGKTTTTTTTGTGTGTGCAAAAGCAATTCTCACATGAAGATATTTCTTTATACACAGGTTCTCACCTCCAGAAATATTTATTCACAATTTTGAAAACACAAGAATAAGAAGGCACAAGAGATAAAAAATATCTCTTACGTTAAATACTGTCATCCTGTAGAGATGCGCCCATTATTCTGCACCTACACATTTTAACCAGCAGTTTCTTAGCCTTTTCTTGATAAACTAAGAAGCTTGAGCTTGTGGGATCCTTCACGGATACACGGGCAAGAAATCATTCCTAAGGCTTTTSCATTTAATCTTTTCCATTTCTTTTTATGCAATGTAAGAGAAAGAGCCTTTCCAAAGAGGGGCACCACGACACTGAGGTCTAGGACAGGTCAATACAAAGCAGAATACCTGCTGCCTGTGGTTGCAAGTTCAGGAAGACAGTGGTGAGGTACAACAGCGTTACTGCACAACTCCCTGAAGAAATGGAGTGGGAGAAAGGAGAGAAAAATTAATGAGTKGGAAATCGGCATAAAAGGTTCTGAAAGAAATGAAAGCATTATTTCCCCTGTGGCAAAGCTGTCTCACTCTCACACTTATCAACCTTTGCTTTCTTGTACTGCATTGAAAAGGGTGCTTTGGACTATCTATTTTTTTTCAGTACTCATCTGCGTAAATGCAACAACTAGCAAACCCACAGAGAAACTGGAAGGGAAACACTCTGCCTCTTTCCACTTACTGTAGAATATATTAGAATATAAATTTGACAAACTGTAACCTGGGCCCATGCTTCGCACAGCTGAAACAAGAAGGGGAATTTCCGTGATTCTCCAAAGCCCTCCACAACCATAAAGGATTCATATTGCAGTAAAGTGCACTTGGAGTTGGGCTCTCAGCTGTCATCTGCATTTGAAGCCTCCCATCTGCTCCTAAGATGCCTATTTAAATCCAGGGATATATACTTATCGTAGAGTCCCAAAGATACTCAAACTTGCTCCCACAGAAGCTCTACAGCATACAGACAAATTCCCAAGCACAATTTGATAATTGCAAAAAACAACCACTGGAGCTCTTGCAATTAGGAGGATCAGATACTGTGGCACCGCTAAATGATTAGCATGAGAGAAAAGGGAAAGCATGCATTCAGAATATTGAAGAGAAAAAAGTGCCTATTGAAAAAAATAGCCAGGATTTAACTCCTCYGAAGTTATTCACAGGTGAAAATACACATTTTGCAAGCTCAAGACTTGCCAGGTCAAAGTAACTTTGCTCAAGCGCAGATTTGCTTCTGATGTATCATTAATATATAAATATAAATATGAATATAAATATAAATATAAATATAAATATAAATATAAATATAAATATAAATATAAATATAAATATAAATATAAATATAAATACACCCACACCCACATATTATACATTCAGTGACAACAGGAGTTGCCATCTGATTAAAATCAGGGTGATGCATTTGCTAGCCTAGAATTTAAAAAGAGGATGAAAGAGATAAGACCCCCATAGACAAGCATCCAGCTTCCAGACTAAGATATGGACACAGACACAACTCTGTCCTTTCACTGCTGAACGTCCAGACTAAGATATGGGCACAGACACAACTCTGTCCTTTCACTGCTGAAGACAGCACCCACTGTGGGGAGCGGGAGGAAAAAAGGACACTACTGCAGGAGGGATCCCTGCTGAGCAAGCTGCCATCCCCAGGAGCACACATACAAACTGTCAACACATAGCAAACAGCTTAGCCTCAGACTGTCAGTCTGGTCCATTTCATGAGCAGTGCTTTTGCTTAAAATTAAAACTACAGGAAGCAGAGTAGCATTGTTACTACCTTTAAGTGAAAAGTTAATGGAAAACAAACTTGAAAATGATTTCCAAAGCAGCATTATAGTGGGGAAACACACACACACAATGAAGATTTCTTCATCAGAAATATTCTGTCACCTTGAAAGTCTCATCAGCATAGTAAAAACAGTAAATTAAAAAGGGAGACAGTAGTTTATTAAGAAAAAAAAACCTATATGGAGGGCATTTTTACATTTCTCATCTCACAGATCATGCAGCTGATTCATATTATTTATTAAGCAACAAACATCAGTTCTCTGATGAATTTTTAAGCTTTGCTAAATCCAATTATTGTAACTTACATTACAATAAAGAACTTCATAAGCTATCACTCATGCCATTTAGCCATTTAGCTCCTCCTAACATCTTTTTTCCTGTTTTATACACGCATTGCACAGCTGAACCTGATCAATATTTTGGTCTAGATCATTCCAGCCTTGTCAGGTGCCTGTGATTTACTATATTGCCTTCCCACATTTGTTTGTGATACCTCTAGAGCTCCTTACTCAGTGAAAACAAACATCCTTTAATACCTCACTAGCTTTTTATGAGCTAGATTTTTGAAAGCTATCATTACTATAAAATGGCAGAAGCATACAGGACTTTATCAGTAGATAAGGGATGTGGTCCCATCTGCTGCCCACATGTTGCTTCAGATGCCAGGAAACCACAAGACCCTGCAAGGAAAAAGCAGTTTGCCTCCACTAGAGGGGATATCTCTACTGAAGCTGTGTAGCAAGTGCCTGTCACCAGCACTGGCATCACCTGGAGCATCCGGGACAACAGTGACCCCAGCAACAAGGTGRCCCAGCTGGTCCTACCTGGCTGCATCTCCAGGGAAACAAAACTTGCTGAATGTCCATGGCTTGTGACCCAGCAGGGGAGGGTTGGGGGTGAACCCTCTGCTCCAGCCTATGTAAGGACAGATCCTTCCCCACGAGATGCCCAGCTTGGCCACTCACATTCCCATCACCCAAGGGCAGGCGAGATCTACAGGCAGCCTGTACAGGCTCACAGAGCCTGGGTTTGGGTGCTACTTCTGGACCATGGCAACTAAAGAACATTATAGATGTAATGAGCACACTTCCCACTGATTTGTGCGGTTATTAATTTTTCTAATTTGCATTGTAATTTATGTTGCCATTACGCAAGATACGCTGGCTTTCTTCATTACATTTCACTTTATTGAATGCATCCCAGTGGGTCATAATTCTTATCCTGGCACAGCAGTAGACTGAAGTACATGAGACCTGAAAAGAAAAGTGTGTGCAYAGGGGCTGAGGCCTCACTATCCCCCAGGCCATTCCCAATAGATCAATGTTTCATTTACCATAACGATGGAAACAACAGATTGGAGAAAGGAGAGGTGGAGGATGGAAAGGAGGCAGGTCTCCACCTTGCCCTGAAATTCTTCCTCTGAAATACAGGCAGAGCTGCACTGAGGCTGAGCAGAGCATGGGAGGTAAGTGCCCAAACCCACAAAACTGTCGAAAGCAAAGCACTTCAAGCTTAAACGCTTGCATGTGGGGAGTCTGCTCAAAGGACACTGCTCATCCATAAAGCCCTCAAACACAATATCCCAGTTTGGAGCTCCTGGACTGAGCAGACAGCCTGTGATATGAGCAGTTCTTACAACTGGAGAGACATTATCTGTCCCTGCAGGCAATGAAATGCCAATGGGATCATGCTCTAGCCACAGGTTAAACCTCAGAGACTTCAATTTTCAGCACTTTAGACAGAAAGTGGCTTGCTTCAAATTTAGCTTGCATACATTTTTTAGAGATTTCATCAAAACAAATTTGGTGGACTCTGCAATTACATAAATGTAGTTTTTTGATTCAAATAGCTCAGAAGTGAATACGTGCCATGGGACACACTTTTGATGTGTGATGTCGCTGCAAACAGAAGACATGTGCAAAGTTGTCAGGGTCAAGCTGTCCCTGGAGCCAAATTTTATTTCCTCACAAAGTTCTTATGCTTGTATTCTGAATGTTACTTTGAAGCAGAACTGTATTTTAACTTGCTATAAATCATTATCTACCTAGCAATATAAGGATATATCCTATTAATATACCTACATATCCACTAATCAGTAGTGAACATTCAAAGTCTGTCCTCAACCTAAATAAAAATTTCTGGAAAATAATGTCCTTTTCTTTATATCTCCATGCTATTTCCCTTTCTCAGGATAAATTAGTTATTTCTTAGAAATTACATGCTGTGCATTTAATGGAAGTGTTTTAAMTCTCATGAGTTAGAAACCTTCTGCACAAAAATCCTTTCCATCTTTGTGTCCATCCTGTGATTCCTCTTCATGATACTAAGTAAAACACAAAATGAATATTAAGAAATAATAAACAAAGAGAACAAGCATTTTGGCACAAGTGAAGCAGAAACATAAATAATTTCACAGCAGAAACATAAAGCATTTCACATAAATCATTGCATGGATTTACAATCAATAAATAAAGAGCTGGCAACCCGAAATAAACAACTAATTCCTACTTCTTTCCACCTTCAGGGCCTGCTAGTGTAGGACCTTTGGAGGAAGTGTGGAGTGGCTGGAGAAGCAAAATCACTATTTCTCAACTGCACTCTTTATTAATAGTTCATTGTTAAATCTGTACTGTGAAATGGTGCTGGGAAGAACTGGACTATGCAGGAGACTGAACATTGTATTTAAATCCTTTTGCTACAGAGATCTTCGGGGGAAAGTAGAAGAAGGATTTGTCCCTGTAAAATTGATATATTTAATACAGAGAAAAAGACACAAAATCTCTACTGCCACCAGAGAAGCCAAGAAGGGGGGAAGTCACACCTCATTAGTGCAGTTCCTTATTCTTCTTCATGCTCCATTAAAAACCAAGAGAAGGATTCAGCAGCTTCAGGACCTACCTCAGTGGCAGAAAGCAGAACCGAACTCACCAGGCTACGGCCATCTGTTACTATGGCCAGGAGGAACTTTTCAGCTGAAGCCTGATCTCCTTAACCATAAAAAGATCAGTTTGTTGAAAAAGAATAAGAAAACCACTTTGCTCTTGACTGCCAGCAGTTCCAGATACTTCAAAGTGAAACTTTTAGAAGTATTTGTGTTTATGTGGAGATTAGGTGTTTTGAGGGAAAACTGGGGAAAGAGCTACACCAAAGAGCTTATGTGAAGCGATGCTAGGAAGGTGTGTAGGGGGGAGAACAGGAAAGGAACAACTTAATGTTTCTAACCTTTCCCTAAGTATACTATATAAAGGGCTCTGCGGGTGAGTCACTGTGTGGGTGACTGGCACAACGCTGCCGAAGGGAAGAACAGTGGGGGTGGAGGAAGATTACGTGAACTCATTGATGACTACGTACATAAAAAGAAATTACTACACAGGAGCAGCTCCTGAGCAGCATTACTATCTTTTGGGAAGGTCTCACAGAGGCTTGTTTTATCCTAGTAGCTTTGACACCTAAATTGTGTCTGCCATCACTTGTAAAAGTTGAATGTGATTTTGGTCACTATTAGTAAACTCTTGGTTCTGTGCGAGTCAAAAATATTCTCACATCTTACCTCTTTTTCCTCAGTTTCAGAAGTTCTGTGTAGTATCCATCAATAGAAAGTGTTCTAGCAAAATGCAGTTACCATCCATATTACAGCCACTTTTCTACTGAGAATTTCGAAGTAGCTTTCTGTCCAGTGATAAAAAGTTTCTTCTGTTCTTCTATAAAAAATTGATGTTTTAGAAATGTCTGTCTTCTTGTGAGCCTCTGATCTCTATTAAGGTTTCCACATTTCTTTTTTTCCACAACAAACCAGGATTCATTTCTGGAAAAAGGCCCAGTAAATTAATATGCATTAGTTTACTTGTTCTTTCCATCCTTCCTCATCAATCTCAGACAATTCATTAGCTTTCTGATTTGGATTCAGCAGCCATGGAGGGTAAAGTTATTTGCCAGCTTGTTGACCTTGGGAAAGGTTTACAAGACTGATCATTATAACACTAGGTAACTGAGACGTCCTCAGTGTATAAAGCCAAGAATATGCCATTAATTCCCAAGATACAGTATTATTATAATATAAAACGTGGATGTATTCTTATTTTATGTTAACAAAATACATTTTAATTATTTTCAGGCTAAAGCAGTGAGTGCAGGATTTATCACTGTGTAGGCCAAACTCTAAGTAAAATATAGAGCTAAATAATATTGCCATAATTTCTGAAACTAAGAAACACTCTACCTTTTACCACAGAGTTTTTGTTTTTCTTTTTTTTTTTCTGTGAATATATTCATTGATCATTAACTATCAAGTTATCTAATTCTCATTCTATAAACCCTTCCTTGGAGACAGCAGCTTTATGTGGTCAGTTCCAAGCACTATGACAAAGGTGGACGAGTAAGGTAGGTTAAATACAGCTCCTTCCTGATGGCCAATAAAAATTAAGTTACAGAAACTTAAACATTTACAACATAGAGATACCAAAAGTATGATCTTAGTGAAAGGCTTGTGACAGTCATTACAAATTTGAGCTGTAGATCCAACAAACAATGAAATGAAATGTCAAGGCAATCAGCAGGATAAATATGATTTCAAAAGGTTAGGATGAGGACAAAGTTGTTCTTAGCTCAACAGCTGCTCTGAATCTGCTGCTGAAAGTCTCTGCTCATTCCTTCTCAGACTCCACCACTGTCATGCACAAAGTCTTAAATCCCTCCACATTCCTCTGATTCCTTTGGTCTTTCTGGAAGCACTTTGAAAACTTCCTCAAAGCAGTTTCAAGGAGCAGTACTGGGAAAGTACAGGTCAATGACTCAGAGAACAGTACAAATGTTACAAGTCTACAGCGAATAAATGCAGTACAAACCTGGAGAAAAAAATAATCAGTGTTTTATGTGAAAAGAACAGTTCTCTCATGCATGTATCAGTAGAAGGAAGAGTGGGGCCTTAAACCGTGTCCTTAGCATTGTTCAGCAGGAAAAGTAATGTAACTCTTAAACAGGGTAATTTAATCTCAGAATTTAATCTACTAAAGAACTAATGTCATTACAATGAAAGGCTCATTTCCAGTTAACAGACTCTTTTTCAATTAACTGGAAAGGTCTGTAAATATATGAGCTTCCTATCTTTATCATACCCCTATATTTATAACTCATTAAGTGACAGAAAATAAATCAGCTAATTTTATTTCCATAGCTCTGTTTCATTTGTAGATCTGAAAGCACTGCCTACTTGTTCAAAAGCTTTTATCATCCCTGTTCTGCATATGAACATGTTTAAACACCAGAGTACAAATGATCTAGCTCAATAGCACATAAGAGATTGATTGCACAGGTTTCCTGATTCTTAGTTGACCATGTTCTACCTCTTCTGCAAAGTAGGCATTTAGTAGTGCAAAAAAATTATATTGATGGCTGTTGCACATAAATGGGAACATCTGCTATTCCAGATGGAGCCCTCACTGATACATTCAAAAGAATCTCAAGAGAAAAAAAAATCAATCCAATATTCTCCATTCTATTATTTTAATAATGTAAGTATAAAAGTTTGTCTTCAGTTAGCTAGGCTACATCATAGCCACATTTTGCAGAAGACTATATTTGCATTCAGCTGGATCCTTGCTCTGAGTTGTTCGGATACGCCGGCTTGTGAAGGACTATTGGGTGTCTGCTGGTAACTTAGAAGGGAATATAAATAGCAAAAAAAAAAGGGTAACTTTGTTACGCTGGGGCCTAAATTGCCAATTTTTAGGAATTTGAAAAGGAGAAAAATACCAAAAAAAAAAAAAAGTACAACTCTCAAACAGTAAGAAACTTCTAGCCTAAGCTGGTGCCTGTATTTCCTTACCGTGTAAAGCTTTTCCTGCTGTGCATTGAGAATATCCAACTGTGCGGCTGCACAGATGGAAGTCACAATGTAAACTGGGGAGTGGGAGTGAACTGCCATTATTCCTTCTTGCCAGCCAAGGGCCTCTTGTCCTACAGCTCTCAGTGCAAGCACTGAGGCTGCTCTGCTCCCTCCTTAGGAAAGGCAGAGCCTTTTCAGCCTGGATTTAGCCCCCAGGGTGAAACATCCTTTGGGAAGTAAAAACTACTCCTTGTCAAGGCCTTTCTGACAGCAGTTCCAGTACCTTTCCTTGAACACATCACAAATTTTCACCTGAAAGTTTAAAATTTGAAATACCTCTAGCACTTCATCTTTCAATTCATCAATTCATCTTTATAAGGCAATCCAAGAAAAATGGAGACCTTAGAGTCACTTAAATTACATATTAACGATGCCACAGTATCAGATAAGAGGTCTATGCTGACATCCTAAGTATTTCTTTAGGATAAACTACCTTTATTAAATTGAAATTTATTTAATTCTAACCACCATATAAAAAAGTTTTCTCATATCTGCCTGTTACTTCAACAGAGCCTTTGAAGACACCACCTCTAACAGTTACAGTTCTTGCCATTCTCTCTTAGGGATTTTATAAAACATCAATATATCACTCAACTCTGTATTATTGTTTTCACTGTTTACAGTATCCTCAGTTTAAAGAGAAAAAAACAAAATAAATGTATAGACTAGCAGCAGCCTTCAGATCATTACTCACACATCAAACCATACAACCCATACTGTGGGATGCTACTGTCAAAATCAAATCACATAGGTAAAGCATTTTAACCTCTTTCCAAGTCCAGAAAAGGAGAATTACAGCTTAGTAAATGAATGATTCCTAAGAGAAAACTCAAAGATGAGAAGAATGTGTTATCAATCACAGGATGACTATGAGCCAGTAATTCGATTTACTGTGGAAAAAGACAGATATCATCTTTGATCTATCTAGAAAGGTATTTTCAGTTGAAAGAGAGAAAGATTAGATAGCATATTGAGTCATCTGGTGCACTGAGCACAATTTGGGCCATTCATATTCAAGAAAAATAACTGAATTCACACTGCAACAGTAGCAGAGAAGGGTAGCTAGGAATTCAGAAAAATGAAGTGTGTCTTACAAGAAGAGGTTGCAAATGTGTGCTTGGGTCACTTGGGAACTCAGGAGAAAATATTACTGCTTGCTCTATATGCGTATGAAATGACTAGATAAAAGATAACAGATAGTGMTATCCATCAGGTGCATAAGTGGCCAGTAAATTGCATTTGGGAAGTACCTTTTGGTGACTCACTCTCAGATGAGGGATAAATCAGGAGGACTCTGCAGGGGTCTGTTCTGGGCCTGAGGTGAGTCACAATTACAGTAACTGCATGGAGGCGATGAGCAGGAAGTGCTTATTAAATTTAGAAATTCAGCAAGTCTGGGGTGCTGAAAGTACACTGCGGAAAAAGAAGAAAATTGAAGATTATCCTGGAAATGGAAGGAAATATCTATGGTAAGTGGGAGGCAGCTCAATAAGGAACTTCTCCATATAGATAGGTATATTCAGGCTCTTAAGTACCAGATAAGAAATGATTAGTATGACTGTGCAGCAAGAAACTATAGTCATTATAGTCAATCATAATCTAAATATGAGACAAGTTTATATGATAAGTCCATGTGAGAACATTGCAGGAATTCTGTCTATGAGATAAAGTAACTCTGCTTTGTCAGTTAGGCCTCAGCTGGAATACAGTTAATATCTTTCAGAATGCATACAGACTAATTAAAGGACGTCTATGGAAGATTGTTATAAGAATTTTTAGACACTTGAAAAACATTCTACAAGAAAATGCTGAAAAAAATCATGTTATTTGGTCTAGAGAAGGGAAAACTGATGAGTGCTGATAAATTTTCTTAAATTTTTGAGACATAGCTGTAATGAGAAATAGAAAATATTCTTTACCACATTCATTACAATAATAAAAGGAGTAAGGAGTGTCCAACACTTGCAGTGTCTTCCCCTCTGGTAACTCTCTAAGGCAATTTCTCTGTCACCAAGCCCACAGGTAACATCCCTGCAACTCCTAGCCGTGCCATCACACAGACCCAGAGGGTCTATGGCCTTCAAAAAAGTCTCCTGAGAGCATCAAGAGCACTAGAAAAGTCTCCTGAGAGCACAGGACATGCTTCTCTGAAAACAAAGTGCTTAATCCACAGCTGGCACTTGGAACCATTTGAAGGGATGTTTAGCTATAACTGGCACTCGTTACTAGACCCTGGTTATGGTTACAGAGACAAACGCCCACTTAGCCAGTCTGCAAACACATGCAACAAGTTTCTGTTCTCCCAGGGAGCGTTGGTCTAGCAGATCCAACCTTTCTCTGGCACAACAGTCCTGTCAAGACCTTGGGGGAGCTGAATCCTACTGCTGCAAACCTGGTTATTACAGGGGATTTGAACAACTGTTTTGCTTTTCTTGTCATCTTACTAGAAATTCCCTTTCAGTTTAACTTCTTTGCACATAACCCTTTATAAAACACCCACACAGTGGCATGCCTCACAGCCATCCAAACAATATTGATGTTTCTCAATTCTCCACACACCCATTTTTCTGATGCGATTGTGCCAGCCACCATGGAGCCAAAGGCAGTTAACAGCAAGGATCAGAAACAGCAAATTAGAAGCATTTTCCAGCTTCTTGCAATGAATATTTTATTTCTACATCTTTGGTTTCAACATTCAGGGACAAATCCCCAGCTGGGAAAAAAAAAAAAAAAAAAAAGTGGTAGTTTATTGTCTTGAGAGGAGTAACAGCGATTTATAACAACTGAAGAACAGGCAGCATTTGACAGGGTACTTTAAAAGAAGAAATTCAAATTCTAGTAAATCTGCTCCCTGAACAGCAAGCCTAGCTAGTGTTTAATGCTGAGCAATTGCAAAAATATTTCACTAGTGGTTGGTCAGTTGTTGCCCAACCAACCCGTCCGTAATCAGTCGTAGGAGGGAAGCTCAGGTGGGAGGCAAAGCCTGCCCAGCACATGGGTTATGTCTGCCCCATGGCAGAAAAATCTAAATGTACGATGGAGACATACTGGAGAACTTATCTTTCTTTTCCAGGTATCTGTCAACAAATGCCAATTGCAGCTTTCTGCCAGCAAGGACAGATACAGAAGTGTGGAAGCCACATTCCCAAGTTACTAGTTTTAAGTTATTATTTTGCCATATGACCTATAGCTATTTGCTGTATTTGGTCTATTAGCATGAGMTATAATTATTTTATACACTTTATGTCCAAAGAAAGCACTCACAATCTTACACAATTTTGTGGCTAATGACTTCCACCTTACACTGCAAACACGATTAGATTGACAAACACGCTGTTCAGATGCATTCTGGCACTACTGGATTTACCCTGAGCTGCATTTATGACCAAGATTTTGTGCCAATCATTGTTAAAAGGATTTTCTCCTGAATATGAACTTTCTAGCTGTCTAGAAAAATTGTGTTTTGTCTGAAAATTTTCATTCACTCAGAATAACATCTGGTCGGTACCAAAAGTTTCAACAGTTCACAGCCTTCCTATAGAATTTGCAGTGCCTGAAATCCCTAATAGTAGCCCAGAAAAAAAAATGCTTTGCTAGAATATGATTATTTTTTGTTAAGTAGCTAAGTTCCAGAATGAGCTYATCCAAAGTTGATTAACCCTGCAATGCTAACAGCAGTATAATCAGGCTTTAGAAACATGAGACACATGAATCTGCTTAACCAGTTTGGAAACAAACAGAAATTGATTGACATACATTCCCCAAGATCAATTAATAAATAGGGAATAGGAGGGACTGAGGCAGAAGTCAGTGACTAGCAGCAGTGACTAGAGCAGAGCCTGTGGACCAACCTGCAGGAAGCTCCCATAAAAATTCAAGATGTCTTTTGCATGTGAGAACACAGTGCATTAGTAGAAAAGGCATTGTAGGACATTCAAATAAAGATGAAACAGACAAAATACCCATGGGTTACCCACCTTCCTTTAGGCTGGGGCACTGGAGGGAGACGTGAGGAATGGGTGAACGTGACTTCCTAGCAGGTGCYGTCATGAGGAACAGTGCTGGGCAGTGCAGAAGCTGGGTCAAGGCTGGGAAGCCTGAGGCAGATGCTCAGTTAAAGGCCACAACTGCTCTTTGGGTTTGGCACATTCTCAGCAGATTGATTTGCTTGAGGGAGAAGCACACACATCAACTGGGCCTGCCTAAAAGCTAGAATCTCCACGCAGTCAGGCAGCGATAGATATCCTCCTGTGCAATGCATGCACATTCACATCGAGGCATCCCGGACCTTATATCACATCACATTGTGTGCTGCTAGCTGTCCTTCTACAAACAGCCTTTAGAGAGCAAAAGGGAACAGCATTTGAAAAAGCCCTGAAAAGATTCAAAAGGTGAATCTATTATTTTTAAAAATACCTCCACCTGAATTTGTCTTCTTGTTTGTAAATCAATCTGAGTATTATAAAAAAAGCAATACTTCGAAATTCAGAATTTTTGAGAGCAGAAAGTTGTATTCCTATACCTTTTCCTATGAGGTGTGCTGTAACCAAACAAGGAACTCTGGCAGGCAGGGGAGCAAACTTCCTGACCATTAGCTTGGCTTTCTCACCTGTTGCCTGTAGCACTGGAGCTGAGCCCACCATCTCCCAAGTGCACAAGTGGGTCACCAATGGAACAGGCTTCTCCTACAAATGCCCCCTCTGCCCCATTCATGAATGGAGATGAAGCAAGCTGCAAGATTAYAAAGAGGAAATAGAATGAATGATTTTCCCTTGAAGTTGTGAGATAGCCTTTTGCTACCCAATAAGCAACTGGATAGAAGTCAGAGAATAGTTAGCCTGGAAGTTACTTTATAAGTCTATTCTTTGAAGAAGAGCTACCCAGCATGATATACAGAAAGTCATCCTGCAGCAACTAATAACTTCCTATTAGACGTACGTGTTGATCATCAGGTTTTGCACTTTGCCACATATCTCCTTATTGCATATGCATTTCATGATTTTTTTTTTTCCTGGAATCACAGGAGAGTCCTCAGTTTTAGGAGGCTGTGCTCAGGAAAAAAAATAATCTTTCTCTCACCACATAACAGTGGCATTCAAAATGCATTTGGGAAAGGGGAGTACACAAAAATAGCTGCCACTGAAAAAGCTAGTGTGATTACTGGGGAGTGATACCTTCTGCCAGTACAGTCAGCCTGCTCCAATCTTAACTAGATAATGCGTTATTTTTGAAGAACAAAACAACAAGGGGGTCCAAAAACAATGCAGAGATGTTTGGCAGCTCATTCCTTTTTGGGTGGTGTTTTAACATTTAATTCTCAAATRGTGTAAAACACATTGCTGTCATAAAATCTTTGAAACCTCTTCTGCTTTATATTAGACAAAGATCTGGCCTACTCACATACAGAAAGATGCATCTTTTTTTCCAAAAAGAACAAACTAGGCACTTAATACAGATGTCACTATTTTACTTTGATCCTGTAGATCTCTTAACAGTAACAATTGGCATTCAAGAAAAGTTAGGGATTTAAAGGACTTGTCCATTGGACAGTGAAAATCRAACCAAACCAAATTAAAAGCAAGCCACACTGATCGTTTAACTAAAATATCTTTGAAAGAGATTTATTTTCTTACAGGAGCTTATGACTGCATAAATCCTCAACTCGGAATAGTAAAGATTTGTCTAAAAAGCAGAGATAGGAATGCTGCATGATACCAAGCCCTGAATTTTCCAGAATGAGCCACCATATGTTCTGCTGGCTGTTTTGAGTACTGCATTTCCCTGAAAATACAGGTTTATCATTAGTGAGTGCTCCCATTTGAATAATTCTTGGTATTTCTTATCTAAGTAAGCACATTCAACATATATAGTTTTKCTTTTTAAAGTGCCTGCTATTTGATATTAATGGTTTACAGGAATAGGTTTCAGGAAAAGTAAGCTGGGTGAATATTTAAGCCATTGCGGTCATCTCCTGGTGGCCACAATTGATCTCTCACAGATTTCCCACACCTTCACCTCACAGATGCTTCTTCTTTTTTTTTTTTTTTTTTTTTTTTTTTTTTTTTTTTTTTTTTTTTTTTTTAACACTGCTTAGTTCCATAAACAGCAGGGGGAACAGAGACCTACTCCTCCTCATACTGCTGTAGGAAAGTCTGAGAAGGAGGAGAGGAGAAAAAATGCTGCCGCTCCCAAAGACCACTAAGTTAACACCTCCACCCTCAATCAGAATCAATTATGTCTATATTATTCCTGACAAAGCTTTTTCCAATTTGTTCTTAAAGCCTCCCAGTGAAGGAGACTTTTCAGATAAAGTATTCCTGAGCTTTATTCTCTTTATCATTAGATGACACAGTGACTCCATAATCTGAGGACATCTGGCTGAGATTTTACTGTGAGAAAAAAAAAAAAATCAGAAACTTCTATTTTCAGATGAAGTTTGGAAAAAAAAACTTCACCTTGATGCTTTTCTTTTTGCCCTTGTTATTCAGTGTTTTTTCCCCCTTTTCACAGCCATATCAGGCCATACACATTACTTAAGGATAGTTATCTGCCCCTGGGATCATGTGCACATGTGAGCAATTTTTTTAATTAATGTATTTAAACATTAGAAATGATCTTTATTGCCACTCCCTACTATTGCTATGGTTCCCAAACAAAAAACATTGGAAATAATGTTCAATTTAGCACTTTAATGAAGTATCTGCTGCCCCTGTGGGTCAGTGTTTCTTCTCTTTTGTTTTCCTAAGAAAGTATTAACTGAACCATGGCTTGCAATTAGTGTTAATAACTATTCAGAATTACTATCCACCTTGTACCCTTCATTTCACATTTAATTTTATTTTCAAGAATAATCCATTAATGCTAGATAGGAATCAAAATGACCCCTCAACCCCACTCCTCATAAGGGAGAATAACTATTGATGTAAGAAAAAAAGTAAATTAAAAAAAAAACAAGTTAAAGACTGAGCTGGCTTTTTTTTTTTTTTTTTTTTTTTTTTTTATAATGGAGTTGGGAAGATCTTTTCTAGAAAAACACTTTTCTTATGAGGAAATAGAAAAGAAAACAGAGGCAGGAAAAAAATATCTGCTTTAGAAGAATATGAAATTATTTTAACCGTACCTACTTCAGTGCTTTTAAGACCACTAGATCAACTAACTTCTATCCTTCCTTCACGACATAATGCCAGTTTACCACAAGAATCCTTCACGAAAAGAAATTTCAATCCTCCTCCTCAAAAACAATAGCCTTTTAGCCTGATTGAGTCTATTATAAAAATCAGAAACAGACAATATTTTCTAACAAATTATTTTCTCATTGGAAAATGCTGATTCAGTGACACTGAACTGTGTTGAGGGAACAGATTGGTTTAATAGACAATTTTGTGTAAGAATCCATTGAAATGCCTCATTTAAACCGTATCCTTTCAGTTAATGTACTTGAAAACTTGGATGTCTTTTGGGACCTCCGCCCTGTATTTCTTTTTCTTCTCAACAACATGGAAATATTTTCTTTTCACTGGGCTCATATTTTCCAATGGTAAAATAGTGGGCCAGAACATTTTCAGCCAACTGATCTTTGCAAGAGCTTCAATTTCTAATGCGTTGTTTAAAGGACATTTTTCCATTTTTTACTAATTATGAGTTTTATTAAAAGCATTGCCACCAGTAGTAACAATTCTCAATAATTTCCACTGCTTCTGTACCTGCATCACACAGGCTGTTAGCACAGCAAGCACAGATGAAAGCTGCTAGCTCTCTAAAAGGCAAAGCACTCATCCAGAGGAAAAAAAATTTTGCCTTCCATTTTTCGAAATACCTTTCATTTTTAGCCCATTTGTCTTTTTTCTCTATTAATTTTTGACCCTATTGACAAAATTCAAAATTTTGTCTGCGGAGGGCACCTAAATCATGCTGAATCATGAAGACATGCTGCCTTCCACTAAAACGAATAAGCAAGTTGAAAAAGGACCATTTACATGTTCCAATTAAGGAAACTACTGGAGCATGGGACTGCACCTCATTAGACAGCAGAGGATCCTTAAGTGTGTCCTTATGTGCATCTTAACCATGAGAAAAACTTTAGCTTGTGCTCCTGCCTTCCTTTACTGGTACCTCCAACCAGAGAGTCTTGGGGACACAGTCTGCAGAACACCACTTCTGTAATTCTGCTGTTCATGAGGAATTTGTAAAATAAGCCAAGAAATGCTTGGCTCATAGTTACTGGAAGTCAGTGCTGTAGCACATTGCTTTGCCCCACCAGCCCTTCCTGCACTGGGAAGCACTCTGCTTGGACAAGTGAACACATGGAGGAAGGTGGAAACAGCACAGTGCTGATGGGAATGACTTCTCATGACTTAAATGCCTTTATCCGCCCCTTTCTTTTTAATTCCTGCTGCTACCCATGAATATGACTAGCCACATCATCTGGGCAGGAAGGAGCTGGTGCAGCAGCTGAATCTTGCTCACAGATGCCAAGGCTGAAGAGATGGAGCATTTCTCCTGCTTACAGAAGAAACAGAACTAATGAGATTTTTATTTCTCTAAGTTCACAGAGGAAATCTCTCCCTTTTCTCACCTGTATGAGGTATGCTTACCTAAGTGTCAAGAAAAGCACTGGGTGTCCACTATGCACTTTGGAAAAGGATGGGCTGCACAAGCTTAGTATGAGTTTGTGAACTCTGTTGACCTTTTAATGCCATTTTTCATTTTCTGAGCTATATTTTCCTATTTTCTACTTGTCCCTAGAACAGCGCACTTTCAAACCACGAGAGTCTCATAACCAGGAGGGAATAACTCACAGCTGCATCTGGCCTTTTATTTTTTTGACTAATTAAACAATACTACATAGACAAATACCTATCATATACACTTTTCTACCAAAAAATCTTCTGTTTCCTCTCTAAAATGGATTGTCATGTTCCATTTCAGTTAGACACCTGTATTTTTTTTAATGCATTTTTCTTTTTTAATTTCTTTTGGAAAGTCAGATGCSTTCTCTTCCTTTCATATATCTCAGTGGTGGAAGTGTTCCTGGAGGGTGAATTAAATCATCTCATATAACTGTGCAATCCTGCTGTATTCTAGTTATATTCTAGACAGCATCTGTCCTGGCACATTTTCTTCACAAACAAATTTTCTCCTTGAAAAAAATTAATTGAAAATTATTAAGTGTTTGGCTGATAACTCATGACATGAAGGGGAATTCAGCTTAGAGTCTTGGCTGTACTATTTCATAGGGCTGAACAAAATAAAAATCAGTAAGCGTTATTTTCATTACTGGAGCTGGCAGAGTTGGCTGAATACAATGAGAAAGCTTATCTTTCCTGGAAGAATTTTCTGTTTTTCCAAAGGCATTGATTCTAGCAGGATTGTGATATAAAAGAGCACTTCCAGGAAAATAAACAAATATTCACGGCTTARTATTTTGTAAATTGCCTTTTTTTTTCTGTAAATAGTTGCATTATGTCAAGATGGAGCTACAATTTCTGTCCATAATATCCTACTTTTTGCATGCACCTCCGCTTTTCCTAATTACATGAAATATGCAAATATATGTTGATTATATTTCACTCTGGAAGAGAATACAAAAGCTATGGGGCTGGGATTTGGGTAGTGGGAGACTTTCAGGCCYTTTGAAAGAAATCTCCATCTAACTTTCATACAGAATTTCCCTGAAAGCTGATAAAACAGCCCTGATCTTGAGACATTCCCCGACACTCCAACTCACATATACTCAGCTTTGGTGAGTTTCAAATACCGATGCACCTGCTCCTTCCTCTACAAGATGGATCTGCTGCTCTCTTCTAGAGCTATTTCCAGTGCAAGTATTTGTTGCTGTGGCTGTTTGACAAGGAAAGCTTATATGGCTCAACAGATRGTGTACGAGCAGCAATAAATCCAGTAGAAGCTGTGATGGAGCATTATAACATACAGACCCTGTAGAGCAATAGGATTGCATCCTTATGAGAAGTGAGGAGTTCAGCTCATATCTCAAGCTTTCATTCCTTAAACTTTTTTTTTTTTTTTTCCCCAAAGTTGTGCCTTCATCTCTTGGCACAAAAAAAAAAAAAAAAAAAAAAAAAAAAAAAAAAGTTATTTGAAGCACACCCACCAAATTTTTCTGAACATAGTGCTGAGACATCTAGTGAAATGGCTTTGCCTGCTTGTTCATAAACATTAGGGAATAATTTCCATATTTGGACAGCAAACACCAGAAACAAGCAGTTAAATTAAGAGTTTCCCTATTCTGAAGGGCATTTCCACTTAGACCTTAAAGCTACAGAGGAATCTACCTATGTAGCATCTTCAGATTTTCACCAGATTCTAGCACACAACTCTTTSTAATACAAACTTTCACTCTCAGTGGAGTCAAATATGATATAGTTATGCAATCAAATTCAGGATTAAACTTACTTTGAGAGGAAAAGTAGCTCTTGCTATGCAAAATCTATGAGTAATCTTGATTTACATTGCCTTTTCATTCCATCACCAAGTTAATAAGAGACATACCAGTTAACTTCTGAATGTGAAAGGGAGGCTTTGGGACATTACAAGCCTGCAACAGAATGCAGAGTTCACAAGGAAGCTGAAAATTAATAAGTATAGCTTAAAACCAATTGTCTTTCAACAAACAATTGAAAAGAGGTTAAAAGAACAGATCCTGGTGCAATATTACACTTCAGCACAAATTATTACAAATTATTTGGGAAAAAATGCTAGAAGCAATGAAACCAATTTTTGTGACAGAGTATAACACACATTTGTTTAGCATCACTACTTATACTGGGGGAGGAAAAAAAAAAAAAAAAAGCAATTGACCCTAAATCTATGCAAACGTGTAAACAGCCAAACAGCAACGGACACATTTGGTAATCCGAGACTCTCTGAAGGCATCACTCATTTAATAGCCACATGGTTTCTTTCCACTTCTCCAAATTATAATGTAACAGAATACGATAGAGACAGCAAGCATTACAGACCTTACAGTCTGCTCCCATGTAAAAAACTCTTCTTTTAAGACCATATTCACAGCAAACTGCAGTTGCACATGATGGAAATATTAGACTTTGATGATAGAAAGATTTACAGCTAGCTGCCATGTGCAGTAAGTATTTTTAAAGAATTTGGCATAGGATGTTATTAATTCAAGAGAACACTAAATCAGGCTTTTTATGTGCAGCTCTGGTGAGAGATAAATACATTTCCACTTTGTGACTGCCTGGTTCCAGGCATACACCACTGATCAGTGAACGGAGATGGGACACACTCAAACCTCATTAGCAGTGGAAGGAAGCAGAGAGGAAGAGTAGGCTTGGGCTGTGTGAACCCCGGGGCTGAGTGAGATCCACACCGATAAACATGGGTCGGGCAGTCTTGGCACAGTGTCTTCAACTCCCATCCTTCACACTGGACTGATGAAATCAGGTATCGCTGCAGTTATCCACAGCTGCTATGGGGAGTAAGGAAGGAAAAATCCAATAGGTTTTTGTAAGAGAGGGCCGAGTTGAGCTGCCCAACTTGTACTTAAGAAATGTGTCTGGATATAATGTGAAGATGTTAGGTCCAGCAGAAYGAGGTGAAAGCTTCCCTGCTATTTCTCCCTTTTCAGCAGTTGCTTGGTGTACCTCAGCCCTAACACCTTCCAGGCAAGTTTTATGTATATATTACAATAATATTAAGTATACATATTAAGCATAATATTAAGCAGATTTATGCAGTTGTAAATCATCAGAGCTTCACAATAGCCAGCATAATCTTGATAAAAAAGGGTTAGATGCTGTCACATGTCATGGTAGAGAAATCAATGAGTTACAATGAACAAGTTAATGCATGTTCATGGCCGATGAGAAACCATCCTCCTCACTCCCCCATCGCCYGTTAACCACTTGAGAGGTTAGTGAGCCACATCAGGATGCAATCATGGGTCAGCACAAACAGGTATGTAAAAATAAAGAAACACATTACACCTACCTAGAAGTGCCAGTACCAGTCCCAGTCCTGGACAAGTCTGCTCCCAATACGCAATTTAATTTGGGATTCATTTTACTCATCCTCCTGTGAAAGGATGGAGCCTAAATTTGAAATTTAACAGAACAGAAAAAAAAAAATCAGATATTTTTTCAGGAATTCTTTACTGAAAGTCTCCACAAATTATCACTGAATTCAAAATTTCTGAAAAATAAAAATGTTTCCACATCATATATCAATTGGGTATTTTCAAAGGTCAAAACCCAAATGACACTTCATGCAAGTTGATCAAATCAGAACATTGCCTCAGTATGATTTAACATGAAATTTCCATGCAAAACTACTGCTTGGGTTCTTGTTAAGTTATCCATATGGTACTTCCAGACCTTCTCTAGCAGTAGTATAAACATGCTCACACACAGTGGTCTCAAAGTAAAATAGCAGGAACCTAGAAATTACGGAAAGTAAGTCTGTCTCTAGTCCCTCATGACTGTTGCCTGCAATGTCTTGCTTTTAATCTCTGTGCTTTGAGCTATAAGATACAAGAAATAAAATCCACAGTCTTCAAAAATTTCTTCATGCTTAGCAGAAATTGATGTTGTCACATATGAGTGATTCACAGTTTTTAAGTCAGAGAATACACGTAGTACAAGCGCAATATGCCTGATAAAAATATTGTAACATCTTGTTGCAGCTATTTTTCCTCTGCTATGATTTCTCATACATGGTATTTTGGAGGCAGCAGGAAGAAATGGTTTTCCATTCTGCTCACTCCTGCAATTAGGCAGCCCAGAATGTCTCTGAGATTACTCTTGAGCAAGTGGGTGCAAAAGGCTCTTAAAATAGYATCCTTCTCTCACATATTTTACTCCCAATTTTCAAAATTACAGATGATTGCACAATAAGGAGGAAGTATAGGATGAATCAAGTCTCATCTAATGAATCTGGAGATCCCAGGCTTCATTAAGATTGTATAGACTATAACCCCCAGCTGAATCAGCAATAACTCCATTGAAGTTGCCTGCATAAAATGAAAGTGCAATCAGCTCCACTTGCTATAGGGAAATAGTAGAACTTTACCTGTCAAAAGCTTTCATAGTTCTAAAGAAGTCTGTGCATATGGTACTATGACCATTATGGTGTGTCCAGTACTTGCCAATGGGTTCTTGGAACATTACTCAGCTGTTTCTAACCACTACTTAGTTGAACTAAGTCTAATTTATAGCTTCAGTTATGGCACAACTGTATGCTCTGCTATAATCACTTACTTCACAAGCACCCTTCCCAAAGGTGCAAAGAGCAGAGTATTCAGTCAACCTGGGATTCTCCACATGAAATCTGTTCTCTCGTTATATATTTAAGGAAAGTGGGCTGTATGAAGGGGTTCCTTGTGAGATATCTTACAGATGTTATCATTCTAAAAGTAGAATTACATAAAATTAACGATTAACATAAATAAGAACTTCAGAAAACACAAGACAGTTTTGCTATTTCACATGTTAGACTTTGAGACAAAAAAAAAAATTCTGGCTTGCCAGAAACACAAGGTATACTCTGAGACACCTAAGTGTCCTATATCTTTTTTTTTTTTTAATGTCAAAACAAAATGACAACCTACTGCAAAATTCAAACAAACTGACTGCTGTGAGAAAAATGTATATAGCTAGTTATGTAACATGTACATATCCTACAAAATTTAACATTAATTTTAACTAGTCTCATCTCACTGTTACAGAAAAATATTCTATATTAGAATTTAAAGTCATCTATCTTTTTTTTTTCATTTGAAAATACATTGTTCTTGGTTATTGCCCTGATAACAACAACAAAAAAAAGCAATAAAAACTTTAAGTACATGACAGAAAAGTTAATGCATCACAGTCTGAAGTTATTTTAATTTGCAGTTGAATGGACACTGAATAAGTATTTTTATTGTGCAAGGATATTTCTTTTTAGGTATTTTTATAGCTCTGTTAAATTGGATTTGTTTTAAGATGACAGTGTAATGTCTTTTTAAGATTATGAATCAGACAAGATCACTCTGGCTTCTTTGAGGATGGAAGCAAATACTTCACTAGAGTCCAGTTAGAGGTTTGACTGTTTGTAATAAAATCCCCCAGTGAGATTTATGCCCGATGGACAGCCAGCTGCCTAGATTCTGCCTGCAAGGATTGATTATTCTGCAATATTAATCCAGTGATTTAGCACAAACTAATGTGTAATCAAGCACAAACTAATTTGTTTACTATGTTGACTTTGGCATAGGTGATATTTCATTACTACTTAGTATCAATTTTGCTAGCTTAGCTAAATACCATGAATTACGTTTTGATGGCAAGTTTTCTAGTTTTATTTGAAGAGCTACAAGATGGATGTTATAAATGGAAGCTGATGTTTGCTCATATCTGGAAGGCAACACACATCCACATCTTCTGTCTCAGAATACCCGGGCTGGATAGCAGAAAGTTGGCCAGAAAGCCCAAGTTCTGCTAAGAAGTTTGTTTCTTAAGCCTGTGCTGACAAGGAAGCATCCTGTGCACTCATCACACTGTTTTTTTTCAGCAACATCTATTTTCTGACACTGCTGTTTCTAGCTTTGAGTGCTACTGAACCAGGAAAGGAAGTGAGTAGAGGCATGTTTCTCCTCAAAAAGTGCATCCATGCTCCAGGGACAGACAGCATTATTTAATGGTGGAAAAAACAGGCCTTCAAATAAGCACAAGTACTGATGTATGGTATCACAGTTCCCCTTTTTCCATCACATAAGTCACAACACTGGCCAATGCTAGTTTTATTAGCACAAAATAAATTCAGTGCAAAGACTAAAGAGCAATACTTGCACTAGGTGATTTCAGCTGCACACACATACAAATTTTTGCACACTTGCTCCAGACTCTTCCCTTGCACCAAGTTATGAGACAACTATAAGCTTTTTTTTTTCTTTCTTTCTTTTTCTAATTTCCTTTTAGTGGCATTTTTTTTTGTAAAGGTTGCTGCTTTCAAAAACAGAAAATTTAATTCCCGCAGAATTCAGGCTGGAATAATTTTCTTTTTTCTTTTTTTAGAATGGTAAGAGTGCAGCTGACTGAGGAAGCATAGAGCTACAGCAGTAGCCTGTGGTAGACATGCTATGTCGGAAAGGGACAGGAGAAGTCAAACTTCTGAATGACATAACAAACTCTGAATCTGCTTTTTTTTTGGTGCCCCTCAAGCCTCCAGCACCTCACTTCAGTCAAGGTGATGGTGGGCCAAGATCATGACACTACATTTAAGTGCTGGACTTTATGCTTGTACAGCATTCTAATATGCTCAAGCAACTCAGCTTACTATTTGGCACTTTCAAAATGTTTTACTGATGCATTATTTTGGTGTGAGATACACACAGCCTTTACCCTCAAGCATCCTTGACACAGGACGTGGGGCAGGCCACTTTTTAGAAGGACAGTGGCATGCCAGAGTGCTGGAGGACTGAGTTTGGTTCATGAACCCAGATAAACCATTAGCTGTCTCTCCACAAGGATTACATCTCCCAGTGGGAAGGGTGTTGTCATCAGACGCAAAAAGTATGGACCAAAGAAGGCTGTCACCACACACCCACGTTGCAAGTCATGCTATGTCTTTGCTAACAGGAAAGGAGCTGCTATTTGAACAGAAACTGCTTGCTATCTGGCTCCTACTTGACACAGATGTGTCATTATCATCATGGGCTTTGACTGTGTGACTGGAGGACAACGGCAGTGCAAATAGGGCTTCTGAAACTTATTTTTGAATCTACTAATTAACACTCCCCATGTAACCTAATTAGGGTTCTTTTTATGGAAAAAGTATTTAGAATTTCATTCAATCCTTTAGAACACGAGAAAACACGGAAACAACATTAGCATCTCCTTTTAATATAAATATGTACTAATTAGCAACTTAATGAGACAGCCAATCTGCTATTAGGATAACTCCAGAAAGAATAATTGGGACAGAGAAACACTTGGTGACAGTGCAAGTCCTCTAAGTTAAACCATGATCCATTTATAGCTCCCAAGTCACCATGATTTGTTTATTCCTATATAATTAAGGGTAGGCTAGGTCTTTACTTGCAATAACGCAACATAAGGAAACGAGAAAATATAAGAATTTACAGCCTCAAAAGGTTGTGCTGATACTGTCACAGCACAAATCCTGCAGCAGTACTTATTGCAGTTTCTAATTCTAAAAGTCTCACTCGGGTAGAAAAAGAGGGGAGCTCCCTAAACTGAACATAAAGTCTACTTTCACAACCAGTCGTTCAGGAGAAAGCATCAAAAACAAAGATTTGCTTCCCCATTTACTAGTTGAAGGCTAAATTGATCTGTTAGTTCATCATATAGTGTATTATTTTTATCCATAATATCTGCACACTCCTAATGTGTCATAGCTAGAAATCGAATAGCACAGTAGCTACGCTTTGGCCTGCTCTCCAGAGGAAACTCCATGGATGACTGTGTGTGTCTGTTCTGCCTTTTGGCTGTTCCTCCACCTCCAGTGATCATTTTCCATATTTAGGACTGGTGGGATTTATCAGAGATAAAAGTCTTACAACTTTTGTGAAAATAAGTGGTCCTTTGCACAGCTGAGACTCTACTAATGCAACCACTGGGGAAAAGACCTATAACATGCAGGACTATCCCTGTCCCCCTCCCTCAGCACACACTTATTAGACAATTATGAGAGAATCAACACAGGAGAGAGACCAAAATTTACAATATTACTAGTCAACTGCTGCATTAGGGGAAAAGTAGCAAACGTGCTGAGTATTGCACTAGTAAGTGCACATAATCTCAAAGGAACTCAGTTCCTATGTCACACTTCAACCAAACCTCTGCCATTTTGCAGAATGCCTGGGGAAAGCAGCCACCTATTTAAAAGCCAAATCACTCCCCTTAAGGGCATCTGTGCACACTCAGTTCGAACTGGAAGAGTTATCAATGTTGACTACTCTGTTAGCAGCCAGCTTTGCCACTCTAATGTGCAGTGGCACTCTAGCCAGTTGACCATAGGTTTCTGCCTTTCTGGGGTATGTCAGCTCAGTATTTAAAGAATTTTTTTGCATGTTTGGGGGGATTAGTCACTGGTTTTGAGATGGCCCATTTTGGGCACTGCAGGCTATTCAGACTGGGTATTATAGATGCCAAACCTGTACGCGTAGATTAAATTCAGAGTAAGGTCCTCAATCTCTGAAGCCTTGCTCACTCTTCTTCCACTTCACCTATGCAGAAAAGCTAGTAAGCCTTGCTCATATCTCTGCTACCTCAAAATTTGACACCRAATAAGCTCAGAACAAATTCTTCAAAGTCTCTCATTTGTCAGCATATGCCAAGAGAGAGTCTTATTTGCATGACCATTTCTGTGGACTTCCAGCTTCCTCTACGTCTCAAAGCCACAGAGCTTCTTCCTATAAAAGCTGCTGAGATTAAGGCATGGTAACCCAAAGCAGTAAATCATCCTACAGGGAAAAGCCCCCTGAGGCTGGTCCCAGGACTAAAACAGAGGCTTGAGAACACTAKTGTTTTTTTTTTTATTATTATATTTTCAAACAGCACTAGACACAGATGAGGAAATTATAGTGCTGAATTAGATGAGAACACAGTGTGGATTTCCTGCTGTATTCATTCCCCAGGTGACTGACAGTTCCTATATAATTGGGAGGGAGAGAGGAAACCACTCGCTAATGAAATATTTGTGGCTGTGAAAGATACCAGTAGATGCCGTGATGATAACCATCAGGTCAGAAATAACATTACCTATACTAACAGCTGATTTACCTCCCCCACCAAGACAAGAGAATAAAACAGACTTCCTTGAGGGAAGGGGGGCAAGCTAATGAGCTTAAAAGACAGTCCATTCGAAAAGGAGAGGAAGTGTTATTAAAAACAARAGGAAACACAGCCTGATTTAATTTGTGAGAAGATAGAAACAGGAGAGAAATCAGCTGAGGAGGTAGTTTGATTCAAGTGACAGACTTAGAACATATATCCCACATTTGAATAGTGTAATTAAGTGGAAATAAGCAGTAGAGTCTTCCTTCRGTGTGACATCTGAGGAAAAAACAATTTAGTGTGGTTATCGGAAAATGTGAAAGGAAATATTAGCTGAGGTTTATCTCATTCTTCCAAGAGGCGTATATTACTCTATTACTGAGAGCCATAGGAAAAAATGCAAAATAGCCTACAAATGAACATCAGTTTGTCTGAAGCATCCCGCGAAAAAATCACTCGATCTCTARGGAAAAAAATAAACAAAAATTCACACTCATGCCCAACTCATGGCAAGCATCTCTGAAATGATTATTTTAAGTATTATCACACTTATTTAATGAATCATAATCAATAGATGCCAAATAATATTGCCTATTAATGAGTATTTGACTATGATGGCAAAAATAAATCCCATATAGCATAACTGCTATTGTAAGAGAGTAAACACTTGAATTTGTTATAGCTGCAATTTGGTTCTTAAAGAAAATTGTGTGTAAAGCTTTTATTTTTTATGCATAGTTTTTACTGTTCCTTTCTTTGCTATATTTTTTCTGACCTACTTCTGAGAAATATACCTGTTGAGTAAATACAATTTTCACATAATTTCTTCTTTAAATAGGACATTCATTCTAAATAGAATGACTCAAATACACAAACCAAAAGCAATACTCTATTTTGAGCACAGATATCTTACTCTGTCTCATTCTGTCAAGAAAGGAAGTGCACTGGCTTCTGCACACTACTTTGTCTAGGTCCTTCATCCACACTGCAGAAAAAGGGACATTGTGGTAAAAATCATGAGGCCACAGAAGAACTGTTTTTCTAAGATGCTTAACCTGTTCAGTTTACTGAGGTGATGACTAAGCAGCAGTTTGACCACTGTGTACCAGTACTTTCAYGTGGTCAAGGTGTTTGATGGAGGTGGAGGAGGAGGGGGTTGCTGGCCTTGCTGATGAGACAGAAGGAAGTTTGAACTGCTGTTTGCTGCCCTTAGATACCTTCAACCCTGAAAGACTGCAATCTCTCAGTTGCCAAGGCAATAAAAGTTTTCCTTTCTGGGAGAAAACCTCATTCATTTTCTGTTCAGTTCTAGTGGAGCTGTGATGCTTTCCCGGTTTAGTCGCATTTGAGTTCAAGACTTAAAATATCCACCTGCTTTGAGAAATGACTTTTCTAAAAAAAAAAAAAAAAAAGTTTTATTTTTCCTCCTGAGATGCAGTTAAGCTGCTGATTAAAGGAAGACATGCTTTGAAGAATCCACATGACAACAAGACATTTGTGAGAGGCTATTTAGAATGAGAGCATCAGGCAAGGGAATCCTTATCACTCTTGCTCTTTGTACATGTTAAGACCATATCCTTAATGAAGTGCAGAGCTTCAGGGCCTTTGCAGGACATCTCTAAGAACCAGGAAGAAGTTTTAGCTCAGAAAAGAATGCRGGACAAAGACTTTTTATTTCCTTTTTTTCCAGGTGACAAAACTGATTTCTTAGTACTAGCAACTCCATTGTCCATCCTCAATTCCTRTGACATAGTTGAGTCATTTGGAGATATGAAGTGCTTGCCCTACCAAAGGTGTTTGACACAAAGGAGTATCTGGCTAAAACTGATCAGATGAAGAGAGGAAGACCCAAGTCAAGCAGCTGCTGCATCTGCCAGACTTCAAGACTTTCCTCCCCAGACATGATACGACAACCCTAGAAGCATTTTCTGTCCCTTCTTCCAAAGCACACACTTGAGTGGTTGCCCTCTCCTCCTTCGTTGCACTAACCCTAGGAGTCCTGACTGCTGACATGGGCAAGGACAAAATCTGGGCTATTATCACCCTTAAGAACAGAGAGAGTACCTTTTGCCACTATGAAACTGAGTTCCTCATCAGTAGCCATCACCTCCTCATCCAACCCAGTCCCTGGGAAGGTGTGGTAGCCACTCAGGTCTCCTGTTCCATCTGGTAAGCAGATGGAGGCATTGAGCCTCTCTCCCTCAAACTGCAGGGGAAAATCGCAGCTAGATCTTAGACTGGTCTAAGATTTTTACATAAAGACATACATATTAATGAATAAGCTTCTGGAACTCAGGTTCCATAGTACCGTGGATCCAGCCTTTAGGTGTTTTGGGAGTTTTCTTCATGACTATATACTCTCCAATCCAAACCTAATTACAAAGACAGCAACTTCTCTAAATGCAGCGAGGTTCTGTTGCAAACTTGTTCAGCTTTAGAAGCTGCAACTCCTCCTCTTCCCTGGCCATTAGTATACCCTTAATCTTTGCCTTGGGCACATCTGTAGTAGATGGAGAAAAAACGTGGGATTTTCCTTCACTACTTGAGGGTAAAGTGAAGAAACAAGGGAAAGTAAATTATCCTAGATC
This sequence comes from Nothoprocta perdicaria, assembly GCF_003342845.1. Lineage (NCBI taxonomy): Eukaryota > Metazoa > Chordata > Aves > Tinamiformes > Tinamidae > Nothoprocta > Nothoprocta perdicaria. Next base: position 649,513 of record NW_020456165.1, on the reverse strand, counting down.
TTTTATATCTAGTTCAGTTGCATTTCCTAGGGCTCCTCTTCCTGAAATATCTTGTTTAGGGATAACTATTTAGTTCTGCCTTCAATGTAAATCTGCTCTTAGGGAGTAGAGAATCAGTAGAATAAGATCTCTGTTCTCAGTAAAATAGTTTATTACTTTCATAGAGCATGCAGCAATGAAGACCTTCGCTCTATGACGTGGATGACAACAACCTCTGAGCTATTTTGGGTGACTAACATTCTTTTACTCTCCAAATCTGTAGGAACAGTGACTCAGTATCTAAAAGTATATTCTTTATCCCTTTCTATATGATTTTAATGGTTATAATATCATGCATTATACCAAATTAAATATGTCATAGTTCTGGAAAAAAAAATCACCAGGTAATTTAARGATAAAAATTGTTTGTCAGCCTCTTCCCTGGTGGAAGCAAGAATGAGAACAGGCTGTTTGAGGACAAAGACAGGCTGTGGGGTCAGGGTCATAGTGACAGAGGTGAGACAGCTCCTAAGATCTGAATAAAGCATTAATATGGGGAGGAACTAGATCAGGTTTAAGTGCAGCCACTCACCCCCCACCCAGTAACACATGAGTATGGGTCAATATCCTCCACCAAGTACACTCGGTGAATTCCTGTGAGGAAGCACAACCCCATCACAATGCTCTTGAAACACAATGCCCCCTAGAAGTTTGAAATAGAAGAGGGGTAAGACCACTTCTCTTATGAAGACAACAATTTAGACACAGTTTCTACTCAAGAGTAATTGCAGTGCAAAAAAACAATATAAGCGAGAGATGAAAATAGGAGAGAGCACATTGAAGTCTGACAGCAAATTGGACTAAACCCCAAATCTGCAAGACTTCTTCCAATTCAATGTTATCTCCTGCAGCGACCCCACCCTTCTGTCTTTTCTGTGCATTTTCGGTAAATYCATTTTAAGTGGATATGAAAGAGATTTGAAATGTTAGTTATTTGGACTTTTGATAAAGAAACATTGATATAATTTTGTTTTGTCAGTATTTTGGAAAATAAACGAGACAGTGCCAAGCTCCAAACAAAAATATTCCATTTGTCCTCACCACAAATTAAATCAGAAAGTGTCTAGTAATATCTCATTTAATTTAATGAGACTGCAGTTTATAGGATATGAAAAGACTTTTTTTATTATACTAGATGAGATGTGAACTATTCTAGATGCATTTGTCAAGCGTTTAGAGTATTGTAGCCAGCATAAATTAACAGCAGAAAATAGATGAGAGGACAGTTCAGGATGACGGTCATGAGCAAAGGTCTGTCAGGCAACCTGCATGAAATATGGAAGGCTGACACATAACTCTCTGTTAATGGGCAAAAAAAAAGGAAAGTAAATCCAAAGAAACAGCTCTTTGTGATGCCAGAGATGAGGTGACACATGAAAAGAGCAGCTCACTTTTTCACAAATGGAGAAAGATGGATTACTTCAAAGTGACATTCTCCACTTTCGACTCTACCATATCACCATTGGAGGGAGTCCAGTACCTTCCTCATCAACCGACTCCTCTGGCCAGGAAGGGAAAGCAGGATYCACTGTTTCCCAAAGCTGTTCTTTCTTAGGGAGAGGAGAACCTAGCCCATCTGGAAGATTTTTTTTTTTTTTTTAATTGGATCTCAAATTCTGCAAATCTACAGCTCTTGGCATTATTTAGCAGAAGCACGTATGCAGCAGGGACAGACTCCGTGTTACCTGCCATATGACTTGGCAAAACAGTTACGACAAGAGTACTGATGCTGAGACACACTTCTATGGCTTGAGAGGAGTGAGTACCATGCAGTACAGCACAATACACAGAGCAAGGGATAATAAAATTGTACGGGATTTGGCTGTTCTTTTCTTTACAGACTAGATAATCCACAGGTGCTTTGGGTGGGGGGAGTGAGGAGTAGTTTCAGAGCTTGGATCTTCCCAGGATTAATGGGAATGGAATGGTTACATGTTAATAGAAGTTCTGGCTTCTAAGACTGTCTGGCAATGGTATTTTCTCTTCAGCCTATTCTGTTTCTACATCTACAAGAGAACAGGATATATATATATACATATCTTCGTGGTACGTCTTCCAGAAAAAAAATAGCAATTGGTTCTACTTTACATTTCCTCCCCAAACCACCATGTAGCTCATATAAAAAATAAAACAGATTAATTTGTGCCTCTAAGTATATCTTCTAGTGTTTGGTGAGGGGTCTGCACTGACAGCTTCTCCTCTGCAAGGGTTTTTCTCCATTATCCAGCCTATACCAATTTCTACACCGTTGCAGGAATGTAATTGTTTTCAAGACCTCTGCCCTTCTGCCAAATGGCACTGGAATTGACCAGTGGTTCAAAATTTAATTGTAATAGTCTGACAGACATACATACACACAAAACGTGACTGCACAAGCCTCTTCCTTAGGAAGCCAACCAAAAAAAAAAAAAAAGTTACATTTGAGAATAAAGGCATGATCTTGCGGAATAGGAAAATAGGGATAAAACAGAAGTGCAAAGGCTAATTTGTTCTCTGTTGGTTGAAGTCGACACTCAACAGCAAGTCTCACTAATAACCTTTTGCTCACCTCAAAACAAGCAGTCCTCAGTTCGAAGAGCTGCTCACCCCAATGCCATAAGCAAAGAATTACTGCTTATTGATTCCATTAATCACAGATTAGATTGGGAATAAAATGATGTCATTCTAACAGTCTGACAACTATAGCATAGAAAGAGGTTATTTTCCAGGGACTAAAAGGGACTAAAAGAAAGGAAACTGCAACTGTATCAGCAGAAAAACTGAGGCTACTTCTAATGCTTAATTAAACTGCAGAATATATTGGTTTAGTGCTAGGAAATAGCTCCATCTTCTGTTCTGCACACAGAAGTGCTCAAAAATCTAATTTCAGAAAGAGCACAACTGCCTTTCTAGAGTCTCTGCAACGAGGAAATAAAATTGAAGCTTGTGTCTACAAAATTAAATCCTCAGGTATACATTTTAATATCCATTTTATCTTGCTGGAATGAACTAATAATAATAATAATAAAAAAAAGATTCAAGTAGAAACAAAGAGAAAGATGTTTCTATTTGCCAAACACCTATCAAAAATGATGGCACAGGCTATTTGACCTGATACATAGAATKCAAACAAAATGCATCTGATTTTTCACCAGGGAAGGTCCAAGCTGGCAGAAAGAAGAAGAATCCTAAAAGCTTTATTTATCTGTTCATAAATTGTCCCAGGGATGCCAGTCATTCAATACCACTCCATCAGCCTGCTGACAAAGGCAAAATGACTTGTACCAAGCACCCTTAATCTTTCAAGGGGAGCCGGTGGCAAGTTACTTGTACTGCTGAATTCCCATGCAAGGAAGAGAGTTCTACCTCGCAGAGAGATCTTGCATCCTTGGGGAAGTATGACCGCTCTCTGGACGAGGGCCAGCATTCCCAACTGCTCCCTATGCTGAGTAGCACCRGCTGCTTTTATCCTTACACCATCCATATGGCCGTACTGTGTGGCATGCGGTCTCACGTATATATCTGCTGCAACATGAGCCAGTTTGGTACCTGCCTGTTGCAGCTGCAACTGCAGGTCCAGGCTGTTATTTCACACAGGAGGATTCAATGACAGAAGTCCTGCTCTGCAAAGCTGTGAGGTTTRTATGCTGGTATGTCACTGTCACACAGAGCACTCAGACTTTGACACTGGAGCAGTCATGTGGTTTACTTCTCAGCCYGGGAAGGCAGGACGCTAAACCCACTTTTACATGCCCAGCATACAGTGTTGCTGGTGGGTCTGCAGGGAGCAGCTGTCAGGTAGGTGCTCTCTAAAAATATGTGAAAACCCTGTAGTTTCAACCGCTCCTCCTAAGGCTGCAGGACTGGCAGATTGTATTCCCAGCAGAAAGTAACATCTCTCCTCCTGCTTTTCACTGCATCTGTCTGCTTAGCTAGGAGCTCCTCAGCAGGTAAACTGAACCACAACAGCACCTTAGGAAAACTACTCATTCTTCTATGCCTGTAAATAAGGACCTTGATGTGTCTTGCTGTGCCCTCAAAGGTGCCACAGGACTAGCAGGATGGGAGCACAAGGGGAGCTAGTCTCAGCCCAGCAGTGCCAGCTAGAGTCTCCAGGAGCAAAGCAGTTGCAAGGGCAGTCTGTATGGTAGATAAAGCAAGAGAAAGATGTTCCTGCATCTCCKGATAGCTTCCTCTGAGACTAAGAACTACAATAAAACAAACTGCTGTATAAGCATTCCCTCCAAGCAAAAGTTATTGCAGCAAAAGTACATGTAAAACTAGCTTGTTGCAACAGCAATTTAGTCTGATCTGGATACCACTCTGCTGAGACACTGAATTTGCACATGTTCTTTGTGACTCTCTGAGATTTTGCAGAAATCAGTAAGGATTAAATCCTGGGAAGGCAGGCAGGATTGCATTCTCACTAATATTCCTCCTGGGCATACACAGAGCTGCAGCCAAGCAGAAGAAATCTCCATCCACCCTGCCTGGCAAAGCCCACCCCTGGGCAAAGCAGTGGGAGATGGCAAGCTGGGCACCTCAGCCTGACATCACTGCAATTTCTGGGGCCACACTCACTTCCTCCAGCATTTCTAGATAATGTTGCGTTTTGGGTCCATTTCCAAGGAATTGCACCAGCTCTCCCACATCCCTAACTTTTGTCTGCAACTCTAGATTAAGATTTAACATGCYAAGCATCAGCTCCTGACTCACAGGCTCCATGCAAGGTTTTGGATAGTGGTTTCAGTTTAGTCCTCCATCAGAGCACTGTGACTATTAGTGCTTTCTTTAGCATCCCAAAAGCTGGCCAAGCAGCACAGTGTCCTGCTCAGAGTGTTCACAGCACCAAAAAAGCCCAAAAACTCCCTCCGTGTGACAGTCTGTTGCTTATGTCAGTCCTGTAACAAACTCAAACACCTTCTTGATAATCTATGCCATATCCTAGCTGGAACATTGATCATTCAATTCCAGCAGGCAAAAACAGCAATAGGGAAAAGTTATTCTTCTGCAAGAGAGATTTGGAAAGAGCTGCTATTAACAGAAGGCAGGTGGATGAGCAATGCAGCAAGAGAGCAGATCACTTTGAGTGGCAGACTGGAATCCACATGTGTATTGCCCCCTCCCACAAGCACAGAGAAAGCGCTCTCATCTACAGGAATAACATTTCCTGCAGCTTCAGGTTTATAAATGTGAACAAAAAAATTCTTGGAATTAGGGTTGGTTAAGTAGTTCAAATAGCTAGACTCTCCTGTGTACATCGCTATCATTCTAGATGAGACATTTCTCCATTTTTCCAAAAGGTTAAAAGATAGACACTATAAATTCTGCATCTAGCAGCCCAGGGAGGCTTAAGAGCCCCAAAAGCCATCATTTTATTGTCTAGAATGCCTCAGGATCAGACAGCATCGATGAACTAACTGCACGGCTTTGTGTTCAGAATAAAAGCAGGAGYACAACTTGAGGCTGCTAAACAAGGCTTGCACATAGAAGCTGCAAGGGTSGGGGAAAAAATAAGCTGCCACCAACGGCAGTGAAACCAGTAAATCACTWGGTAACACTTGATGAGAGAAGAACGTACAAGGTCATTATCATCCTATATATTGCATAAAGGGCAACTCCTGCAGAGCAGGATTTATGGGCCAACCTGTGTTTCGCAGAGCAGGTGGCAACGCTGCCCTTTCGGTGCTGGCAAGCCAGGGGACTTGTGCCTCAGCCATCTGGAGCTCCGTCAGCGCGCACTGATCCTAGAAATAAAAATGCACAAAGATTTGCATRGCTGATTCCCTGCTTCCTGCTTTGGCGGGGACAGCGGGGACAAGCAGCCATGCCTTGCTGACCGCTTGTGACAAGAACTTGCTTGGCAGCAAAGATGCTCAGGTGGCCAGATGAAGCGGGCCATCTGTTAGCTGTAGGACGGCAGTCAACAACTGCAGGACAAGGTAACATTAAAAAATATATATATACTATGAAAGGGGATTGGGGTGGAGAGCAGAGATCAAAGAAAGGGCAGAGAAAGAAGAGACCGTTAGTTCTGCTGAGGATTTTTTTTCTTTTTTTCAACAACAGAGGGCATCCACTGCCCATTTTGTCTGCAAATCCCAATCCTGGCCCATTGCAAGCCCTGAAAGCTCTTAGCTCTTCAGTGCAGACGAGGCAGAACAACTGTATTTATAGGTAGCAACACATCTTGTGTGTACTACATCACCAGAAGCAGGAGGACTAATGGTTGTTTCAGAGAGTTGAAAAGACACTAGTTTTCATTAAGCAAGGAAGACATTTCCAGGTTGAGACACAGAACTGCTTATACACCAGGCATGCATTCACAGAGGAGCCATTTAAAAAACACACCAGCCCTCCGAGCAGACTTTAGGCTCTGCTGGAGCAGCAGTTTCCCAAACTGGGGCACAAAAGTGTTTGCTTTCCCACCTCTGTATGGGCTTTAAAAAAAAAAAAAAAAACAAAAAACAAAAAACACCACGTTGCATACTCCCTAATCAGCAGGAATGCGACTGCCCAGAGCATGGGACAATATTTTGTAAACCTGCATTGCTTTAGCATAAACTTTATTTTCAGTCTGGCTTAGTGCTGGGAGAGGACCTTCAACATCTTTATTTGGAGACAAAGGCAGCCGTGCACTAGGAGTTGTGATTGGTGTCAGAGCCAAAACAGGAGAAGCAGTGAAGTTTGGTAAGGGAGCTCCTGATCAGGTTCCTCATGAGTGGTCTCCTACATCTTTTGGAGATCATGCACCTTGTCCAAGGCCATAAAACAAGCCTGGGATAATGCCAAAAAGAAACCTGTCTCTGGAGACCCTGACAGTGGGGAGGTAACACCTTCACTTGCACAGGGGCTGTTTCCTTGAGCCTGGCTTTTCAGGGCTGGCCACAGTTCAAAGACTTTRCTCAGCCCAAGCCTTGACTTGGCAATTTCCAACCAAAGAGACTAGGTCAGAAGGCAACACCCTGAAGAAAATAAATAAACCTCTGTTTGGCCCATGGTATTGAACACATTAGTCCATGGTAACCCACCCAGTTCAAATACTTGCCCAAACATTATGGGTCTCTTCAGGAGCATTTGCATTTTCCCCTGTAAGTTACAGAAAGGAGCCACCATCACACAGGCATTCAAGTTTCAGCTCAAGGCAAACATAAAACTTCTAGGGAGAAGAAATCTTGATTCAGAGTGTCACAGGGAATGAGTGAATTCAGAACTGGAAATCAGTCATGATCCCATGTTGCATGAAGAGATCAGTGGTTGATATACATAATATTTATATTTGTGTGTGTGTATMTAGACATATATATATGATGATGCAGCCAAGTCAGTCATGTTCCAAGTTTGCAGTTTTAGTTACTAACATAAAAAATACAAACACATGAAAACACCAACATCTAGCAACAGCACCAGTCACCAAGTATACAAATCCACTTGAGTAAAACTTTAAGTAGTCAGAATTAGTAAGTCCTGGTTTTTTTTTTTAATTGACTAGAACTGAATTTGAATCAAGCAAGGCTTTGCTACAATAAATCCTGTACCTCCTTTCCTTTCTCAGGTGAAATGCTTACTGTAATGCAAATGCCATTTATYTAGGGACATTTTCAACATCTCTCCCTTGGAAGCCCCACTAGGTATGTATATAGCTGCAAGTCACCTGTTTGCCTTACACAAGTATATCAAAACTATAAAAGCTACAGTGGGTGACAAAAGTACATGTATTCTCTCCCTGCTTGACATCCCAGTGTTATTGCCAGTGCAATTTTTGATATATTCATGTTCTCTTTGAAGTGTAGGACTACACTGAAAGCCTCCAATGACAATACCAAACATTTCCAACCCCCAAAACCTTGACTTCCTGACAAATCTAAACTTTCACATTTCTATTGCATTTAGTCTTTCAATGAAAAACCAAAAATGCTTTTGTAAGGAAGGAATATGCAATTTCCTACAGAACTTTTTTATTGAACTTTTAYTGAAGTGTTTCAAAAGGAAAATTCTGCCTAGGTCTGTCAGCCAGAGGGCACTTTCCAAGTACAGGATGTTCTCATTTGCAGCTGGATTGCTACACAGTCAAGCAGCTGTGCTCAAACAGCTCCTTCCTTGGTGTCCTAAAACATGAGGACAAACCCATCATTATGTCTGTTCGTAACCAGTGGTTAATCTGAACACTGCATACTGGGTATCTGGTGCAAGTGCAATAGGTGTGGACATTAYAGTTGTTGTCCTTTAACCTCCTATAGAAGGGCCTATATAAATAATCTGACATATCTATAGAGTCAGGCTAAGGATTTTTTCAGCCTCTATGCCAGCTGGTGCTAGAGGTACATTTCACACATTGCATCATAGCAGAATTACAAAAATCATAAGTCTTCATGTTCACTCCCACTTTCTACTGGGACTTGCCACTCAGCCTTKATTAGCATAGCAAACCCCTATTTCCATGAACTGTGCCTGTGTTTAAAATAGTCAAAAGCTATTTCTAAGAGAATGTTCTCTTGCAGAATATATTAACCATCTAATAGTTAGGGCTAAGTTGAAGGTTGCCCCTTAAAAACAGTATTGAAACTTGCCTCTTTGAGACTATTTCCCTATTCAAGATGCTTTTTGGAGAAGCAGAGTCCAGCTCTACTACCAAAGGTTAGAAAAATCTTGCAAGCCAGTTRCATGCCTTTGTGCATTACAGAAGTCAGATAAATTAGGACTACAGCATGCAGGATGCATAAAATGTAGTGTTAGGATAAACTGGAGTGTATTAGCAGCAGGAAATTTCCCAAAAGGGGAAGGATCACTAGGAGAGTCCTGAATGCAATATGCAGTGGTTGCCATCCAAGCCAGGAGACCASGATGGAGACAGCCACAGTTCCAGCTCCACAGAGCAGCAGAAGTGCTCGTGCTCCATGGTACTGTGCCCCAGAGCCATTCCAGTGGTAGCCAAGTCTACTGGCATGGATGCCAGCCTGAACCTTTCCAGACATCCTTGCAGGGACCAGGAGACTGCACTTCATCAGGGACACTGCAAAGCTGTTTGCCCCCTGACTGCCCAGACTCAAGGACACAAGGAGGGAGATGCTTATTTAAAATATTTGACCTACCCAAATTACAGGAAACATTAGTTCTTCTAACCAAACTATTAAAGATGGAAGGAAGTCTCTTAAAAAATACTTTCAGAATAAAAACAAAATACATCTTTACAGACATCTTTACTTCTACAGGTTTTTATTCTCTCCCCCCCCCCCTTTTTTTTTATTTAAATTTCTTAGCCCCAGATTACTTCTTAAGGTCAAAAGTACTCTGCTTACCTGGCTATTTTTAACTAACCTGCTGGACTGATGTGCTGAATTATTCCATGAATTATTCATTGCACTGAGAAACAGCTTGGGCATTCCTATGGTATTTGGAAACAATGACAGCTTCTCATATTTTTTGCTGTGCAACTGCACATCCCCTCTCCAACAAGTCTCATGGGTTTGTCAAGGGAGGTCAGAAACAAGCCTGTCTTGTTTTCTTCTAGACAACTACCTTCACTCAAGTGCTGGAAACAGGGGGAAAAAAATTCAACAAGACCTATTACAGTAAAGACAGAATATTTTGTTGTTTCTATTTATTGTGTCACTCTTCTATAATTTAAGATTTGATACTTGTGCTTTAAGAGCCTAAGAAAGCCCCACCTATCAAAGCAGACAAAAGGCCCTAGGTGCAGGGAAAAGAACAGCAGGGAAGAAATTGCTGCTGATTGTTCTGGAAATATCCTTCACCCAACTTACTAATTACACACTCCGCTGATCACCTATAATTATGATCTGAAAGGAAATTCTACACCCTAGCAATTTAGCCGGTGTTTCTTTTTTAAAGTCAACCATTTCCATTCTAATGAACCTCAGTATGAAGCTGCAAAACCTTGGAGGGAAAGGCTACAGACACCAAAATGAGTGCTTGCTGTCTCATTAASATTTTACTTGCTTGGCTAGGAGTCCTTTTGTTACAGGAAGCTAAGTGTTTTTATGGCCAGCTCTTCTGAATCTGAAATAATATCCAATATGAATGTAAGTGATTTCTGCTTTTAAGTTACTGAGCCTCTAAATAATCCCCACTAAAGCTAATGTAGCCACAGTCAGTGTGCAGCTCCAGCTAAAATGGAAGTAATTGCTGCCTTGGCCAGCTCTACAGAAAACTCTAAACTTGACATTTGGCAGCTGTTAATATTTATAGCTGAGTGGATCCAACCTGTCAGATATGGACTTCCCGAAAGCAAGCGTGTGTCAGGGACTAAACTTTTCTTTCCAGATGATAAAAAGTTAATGACAAGCTGAGATATTAACAGGGAGCAAAGCACAGAGTTTCCCATCGTAAGCAGAGCTGAACATACCCACAGCACATGGATATCCACAGGCTTTTTGTTTCTTCTCTCTCCCCTACAGCCTAGATTTAATGCAACTTTAGAAAGTGTTTTATGGAAACACAAGACAGTACAACATATATTTCAGACATTTAGCTGAGAAAATAATTTAGCAGTTATCTAAGCAACTTCACCATGAAGACCCCCAGTGTAGTCAGCCTCTTAGTGACTGAAGCCCATGGGAACAGTGAGAAAGCCACATCATGGCTCCATAAATAATTTGTTGTATAACAGCTAGCCGAACATGAAAATGAGAAGAGTGGCACCTCACAAGTAAAGAGATGTTTTTATTACAAGTTTTCTTCTTTTTTTTTTTTTTTTCCTCCAAGGCCCTGCTCTTGCCTTCTGGGCATAGAGCTTGTTCAAAATGAGAGCAAAGCAGAAAAGAAGGGAGAAAAGGAGCAGCCGGGAGGAGAGAGGGCTGCCAGCTGCCAGTCCACCAAGTGCTCATTCTGATCAGCTTCCCTATGCAGGAATGGAGGAGGAAGAGGTAGAAGGACAGAAACAGCAGTGGCAAGGGTAAAGAGGAGAGAACCAAGACAAGGAGAAGCAGAGAAGAARTAACAATACAAACTAGTAATTAATATTTCTTTTTAGGACTTCAGTTGCTCTCTTCATCCTTCCACAGAAAAAAAGTACTTTTTACCAAAAGAAACCTCTAACAAGTATTGAAGTCAAAGGCAAAGCAAACATGTGATCCAAGCCATCCGATGCAAAAAGCCAACAACCTAAGGGATGAGGCATCTCATCCGCACTCTTCAGACCCTTGAGGAAAAAAGGAGAAAATGCAGCTTCCCAAAGGGGAGAATCCTTTCTGCACAAAAAGCTCATCTTGAGGAAACATGCTTCCCTGTGCCTCCTTCCCAGACACTTGATTTAACCTTGCCTCTGTGGCCCATGCCTGTTGGCCACCTCCTGGGAGTACAGGGCCAGTCAGCACCTAACAAGGTCACATACTCTGCAAAAGCCTGTCAAACGTCTCTACCTCCTTCTGCAATGCTAGAAGTCACCTTCTCCTTAGAGGATTTCTTTTCTGCATATTCACTTATTGTGAAGTAAAAGGAACATTAATTGCAGTAGAGCTGTTTTTCTGCTCACTCTGATGCACATTAATTTCTCTCCTTTTCCACCATTTCTTATATTGCTATCCCTCTGAGATCTTGTCTCCTCTGCAGCTGTGTTTATACTGCTGGTCTCAAGTCTCTTCTGTTTGCCAGTGTGAAGCTCTGTGAAAAACAGTGGAAGACTGCTTGACAGCATGAAACCACAGCAGTTCAAGTCAAGCTTGTCTTCTTACCAACTTCACGTAAAAGTGTTGGTAGGCTACCAAAGTTATTGCCACTGTGAGCATATTTAAAAAAAGAGGTTGTTATGCAAAGACAACAGAATAGGCACCTGCTTGGTCCCACACAACTTTGGCATCAGTCACATGCTAGACTTTTCAAACGYCGAGTACCACTGTGTGCACATTGGTTCCAGCAACAACAGCTGGAAAAACAAGCAAATGCTCTCACAAAAGACTCAGGGTACCCAGCAGCATGGTATTCTTTTCCCAGCAGGAGCCATGAACAGGTGTTGGAAGTGTAAGACGTGTATACTTCTTACAGAACTGGCTCTCAGGTTCAGCAATCTGTAGTTAGGATTTCTTGAGCACAGAGTGAAAAGGGTTTGGATATTTGTTACAGAAAAAAATATAATTTCATGTTTTGTATCGATGCAAGTCTGCAGATTTAGTACATTACCAATTTTGCACCAACTTGTCCTATAAAAAGAGAAAATGAATTAACTATTTTAAAAGATGAATTTCACACATGTGGGCTATCTGGCCTTCTATACAAAGTCATACTGAGTTAAAGCTAAAAGTGACTCTTAAATATCTGCTCTTAAACAGGAACACTTTGTGCATGAACATTAGCGCTGCTCACTTCTCATCTTATACCACACCAAGTAACCTGTTCTAATCAAAATAGTTCCCTAAAGYCTTTCCTGGTCTTTCATGAAAAAGCTTTTCTAGAGACACTCCTCCAAGGTGTGTCCTGGATCAGAATCTTCCACATTATGGTGTTCCCACTCTGTGTCCCCAGGATGAGCCATGGGAATTATAGGCACACATTGCCGCCTATGTAGATTGGAGTTTCAAAACACTTTTGCTAAGTAATCCTGACCTTTCTTCCTCTGAGGCAAGGCTCTGGAGCCAAGAACTTGTTGCCCACAGCATACCATTTCAGATCATCAGATAACCTGGGCACACTTCCAATAGTTAAATGTCTTCTGTCTCAGAAAGGCCACTGCAGTACCCTATAACTTGTTCTAGCAGGGACATGTCCTCACAGMAACAGAGCTGCTTTTCTTGCAAGTGAGAATTGACTAACTTCAGATAGCCCTTGGTCCATCCATAAAAAAACAAAGAACAGAAACCAATCCGCAACAACAAAAAACACTCTTYCTTATTTAAGCTGTCAAGAAAAGTTTGCAAAACTTACTCCTACCCAGAACTGAGTGAAGATCCTTAGCTCCCCTCTGGGCAAGGGCTGGGGTAAACCTTGCTGCTGAGAGGAATCAGGACTGCCAGGTAGGAAATGGATAGGGCAGTCATATCTGCAACTCTGATCTGGGATTGTCACCTTTGGCTTCTGAGAAGCATACTCTGAAAGGAGAGGTTGATGCCTTCTTTCTAGAAGAACTATTTCAACTTCRTTTCAAACGTGAGAGGTGGTGACTTCCCTTTAAGTCAGCTCATGTTTAGAACACTTCAGTGAGAGTCTGAAGGCTCCACCTCAAAACCATCCTCAGGCACAGCTCACCTTTCCAGAAATATCTGCCTAACAGATTAGAAGACCTATTCTATTTATATTTATATCTAAAAACTTTCTTTTTTTTTTTCCCCGTTCTTGCTCCTCAGCCCCTCAATTCTTGAGAGGTTTCCTGCACAGTGGCACAGCTAACAGGGTAAAGGGTGCCTGCCATCACCAGCCACTATGCAGACATATCCTCATACTCATGGCACCCTTCTTGGAAAGGAGGGTCATACTGACCTTGGTCTCTACTTTTCTGGCAGAAATCTCTTTGCCTATTACATAAAAGGCAGTACTTAAAAGTTTAAGTAAATGGAAGCAACAAGAACCATCCTGCATTCAATACAGAGCCCAGTCCTGGGTACTTCCATAAGTCATTCTTAGAGTTCCCATTGGATTATGTCCTTGGGACACTTGGGGAGACACATTTACTGCAAGCATCATTCAGGACGAGATGTGTGCTAGCATGTTCYCTTGCCAAGACAGAGACAACTGCATTGCAAGATGAACAACAGCMGGCTGCTGAGGGAGAATATCTGGAGGAAACCTGCAGACACTACGGCAATTAAGAGGAGCTTTTGAGAGTGCAGTTTTAGGCACAGACATAAATTCCACTTGCATCTCCTATCAGGCTTTTTGTAGACTTTTGGAAACTTTGTAGGCTCTGTGATGAAGTCATTCCTTAACTTTTCTCCTCAATTACTTAAGTAACTGCAAGAATGAGACGCAGAAAATATGGTTAAAACCAAATTCAGCCTGTCTTGGAGACAGACTGTCCTGTCTTCCCAGGAAATTCATACATTTTTAAACTGAGACCCTTCTGTCCTTGTAATATACAGTAGTAAAAACAATGTCCTTTATGGACCTAGGAACATACCTCCAGTTTTTCCCTGAGGAAATACTGGAAGTTCTGTTTATGACAGTTTTTAGAAAACTAAAAGAGATTACATTTATTTTTGTTTCTTTTTTGTAGTTGCTTTTGGGTCAAAATATGAAAAAAGTAACAGAGATCACTTCCTTCGAAAGTACTTAAAAGGAAAATCTAGAAGTTTCCAGCTAGAACCTAGAAGAGTCCTTAAATACATCTAGTGGTGAGAAATTCACTGTGTTAAGTCCTCTTAACTGTCTTAGCATTAGCTTCGTTAAGCTTTGCTATTTCTATTTTTTTGTGGCATATGCAAATAAGTGTGATCATCCACAAGAGAAATGAAGTCACTTGCCTGCTAAGACAATCACCTTAATGAATAATTAGTGTAAGAGTATTAGTAACATTAATGCTTAATGAGTTGAATCTTTGTATCATATCCCCCAGTTTCCACAGCTTGCCGAATAAAAGTTTATTTATTGTCTTAAAGGACAATCCTGAAATGAGATTTAATAAAATTACAAGGAAGAAAAAACTAATCAAGATAATTAAAATGAAAAATGGTCAGAATAATTCACTTTTACCTGCAGTTGCAGTATAGTTGAACCAAGAGTTTCTAATTAAACGAAAAAGTATGTGAAGTGCAGTTCAGCATATTTGCATTTATGGAACTGGAAGAAAATATTACCTTATTAAAGTGAGTTTCAGAAGAAATGTCACAGCACAGAGGTTGGCCTGACTTGACTTGCTAGCAGATTATGCAGTCATTTATAAATTTCACAGCTTCACAGAGCCAGCTCCTCTGCGGCTCTAAATCAGCATGGTCTCACTAAAGTTAATGAAGTCACATCAATTTATACTGGGTAAGCATCTGCCTACTCACCCTTTCAATATATATGTTGCCGCACTGAGCAAAATTGTCACATCTGCCACAGCTTATACCTGAGAATGATACCAACGGAGTGATGTAATGCTGCTGAGCCCAGATAATCAATTTACCCAAATTCTGCTGCCTGAACAAGGACCAGGGCACACTGTCCATCCTTGGTGATTTATTCCTGTGGCTACAGGTAAGAGAACAAGCTGGGTGATATTTGCTGAGAAGCTGGTCACGTGCATGCTTTTTGGTGAAGTCCAGGAGGTGAATTTCACTGTTATCATTCATGAGTCATTGAAGTTATTATATACACCTAAATCYACAACAGCCCTACACTTGAACTGGCTGCTTATATGCAGAGCTGACTGAGGGAAAAGGAAGAGGGTGAGGAGGTTTCCAACTCTATATGCAATCCTSCATCAGAGGGAGGCCTTGGGGCTTCCCCATCTGCATCTCCACAGTGAGGCTAACAGAGATACAGAAAAAAAGAAGAAACCTGTCCTCAGCCAGTATAACTGCAAGGGAATGTGAAGTATTTTGTTCCGATTAATCTACAAGAATCCTTATATTTTAAGCTCCTCAGGCATAATGAAACAATTTCTGGGATTCAAATAGCGGATTTCATCTCAGAGATGGAGTAAAGTAGAACTCACTTATGAGTATATGTTGCAGAGTCTAAACTAGGGCCAAGTAAAGAGCCCACAACACATCATAGCGCCAGAATATTTACTGCATTTGTTGAAGAGGAAAACACAATTCAGACTACTGAAGAAGCAAATGGTATTACAGCTGTTTTATACTTAGAGGATATTTTGTGCAATTGGACCAAAGAAAACGGCCCATTCTTCTACCATTTAAGTTTTTTTTCACCAGGCAAACTAACTTCATTTGCTTTTGGTGGGAAGGGCAGGGGGAATTCTGTAGTGAAGGATTCARCTAGAAAAGCCGCATGTTGCATCAATGACAACTACTTGCTAGCAGAGGTAACCAGACAAACAGAAGAGAAGAATTATGAAGAGAAAAAGGCTTGTTTCCCTTGCTGCTTCATTCATTGCAGCTACAGGCCTAAATTAACCTTGCAAGGCTGTCATGAAAATGCATCAGGCCAAGCATAAAATTTACTCTACAACTCTCTATCATAACAATCATGACAAAAAAATTATTGACATTCAGTTCACCTGTCAAGCTGATTGCTCAGCCCAGATAAAGAGCAACAGTTTTGTCAAGCTCTTTTAGCTGACAAGATCCAATCACAGCTATCTCATTGCACAATATCCAGGCAGTACAAGCAGCACTAATTAAGGGGCTGTTCAGCCTGTTCTTCTCAGCTGCCAGGGAGAAGCAAGTAGCTAAAAGGCCTAGATTGCCCTTGCTGCTAAAGGCAAATTGCATCATTTGGTCAAACGACCCCTCAGCCCCATTTGATTTAAAGTGCATTAGGCTGTTTTGTTTAATTTACATTTTAAACCTTTTTGGCTTAGTGGTATCTATAGCATTATATATATGCCTAGAAAGATCCATTTTATACTAACTGCCTTAATACTGAATGTGCGAAAGCTTATGTTTATGTTGATTTCCTATACCATGGACCAGAAGAGCACTGTGTGCTTTGACCAACCTGAATCAAGGCAACAGTCAACATTACCAAAGAGCTGAATTACAAATAACCCACCTATCAGAACAATAATCTATTAAAAATG
Organism: Nothoprocta perdicaria; assembly: GCF_003342845.1. Classification (NCBI taxonomy): domain Eukaryota; kingdom Metazoa; phylum Chordata; class Aves; order Tinamiformes; family Tinamidae; genus Nothoprocta; species Nothoprocta perdicaria. The sequence continues at coordinate 632,862 of NW_020456165.1, read as the reverse complement.
AGGAAGGCAAAGGAATTCATATGAAAGACCAGTCAGAAACCACCAAAATTAACAGGAGGTGGTGCATAGGTGCATTCTTTACTTTTACCGCCCACTGTGTCAGCAGCATTCAGCAACACTGTTGGAGCATAAAGGAAGCAAAGGGAGAGCAGGGAAAACAGAGAGACTAAGGGAAAAAATTTCTAACAGGATTCGTATTTAATCTGGGAACTGTTATCTTCCTTTTTTTTTTTTTAAGGCTCTCACAAAGATTCTAACTGATACAGGCCAGTGCACCACTGCAAAGGAATTGTCATAGGCAGTCATCCACACAGAACTTTTTCAAGAGTTTCTAAGCAAAAGCTCTGCTTTTTTTCCTAACATACTCCAAACATGGCCAACTCAATATTTTTACAATGAAACTGAAAGGATAAAAAAAAGTACAAGCATATGCAGGGAAGGTGAATTCCTGAGTACATAAGGATTTTACTAGTCCAAGGCACAGGCTAAATGAACAAGACCTGAAAGAACTGTCAGAAAGAGCAGGGGAAGAGGTCTGACTAGTCTTTAAAAAATATATTGATTTTTGCCTGAAACTGGCTTGTTATGGCTCCCTGAACAGCCTTCTGATGACTCAACATCTACTGTGGCCAATACTGGCTTGAGTAGACCGTAAAAGCTGGAGGAGTTTTGTACAAACAATTTCCAGAGACTGCAAGGGCTGCTTGAAGATTAAGGTCATGCACAAGACTTCTTGTCTGTGCTGCAGGCAAGGTTTTCATCGCTGGACAGCAAATTTTACGAGCATGTAAGCTGGTTGCTTCACAGGTGTGTAGTAATCTGCAGTGCCGTTACTCTGACAGTAGCTTTATGATCTCAGTGTCTGTCAAAGCTAGATGGAATGAATGGTCCTGCCATCTCTGCAAAATAGACTTTCAAAGGCTTTTAATACCAGAAGCACTCAAGTTTCATATATATTCTTAAAAAGACACCATCTCAAAATCTCTAAAACCTAGAAAGCACACTGGAATTTGCCATTTCTATGAATATGCACAGTAAAATAAAACTGTAATTCCAGGAAGACATTGAAGGATGATGATGCCTGGAAGACAAAAGAGAGGGGAAACCTTGTGCATAGAAAGAGAGAAACTGGGGAAGTATGATATGCTTTACCCAAGATTGGGGTCACACTTAAAGCATGTGCCACCGCTTCTTGATTCTCAAAACAGAAGGACCACAGGAAGTCATTTCTGCTCCAACCACCATTCTCTACAAAGCAAAACTAGTATATAAAAAAATACACATTTGGAATTCATGTTCAGTCTGTGGAGCTGCTGGGAGGGTCACTGTCTTGTTTTGGTAGACAGCCGAGTTTGTGTGGCCTTGGAGAAGAGGAAGACAGAAGTCTCTTCAGCCAGCACTGTTTGGCTTATACAATCTTCTAGACCCTGTTCTTGTAACTAAGTTGCTGTAACCAGATGTCTGTCTCATGCATTCCCTTTAGTTCTTTTGGGCATAGAGGATAAACCTCTAGAGGCACAGAGGATAAAATTACTTCAAGAGATCTTGGATTCTTTCTAGATCCCAGAGTGCTCTGCMGGTTGGTTATACTACAACATAGGGAAACCTCCAGGGACTAGCARCTGTAACAACACATGTCACCATGCATCAGCCATGCATAAGTGACAAATTCACAGAAGCTTTTTTTTTTGATCTGGATGGTACCTATGCATCTATGTTCAAGAAAATGGGATTTAAAGTTATTTAATGAGTGGTTTCTGTCAGCATATTTCAACTTTAGGTGTTTGTCCCTGGATTTAATTCAAATACTCAGTTGATTTTTTTTTAATTGTTGAGTAAGAGATCACTAGTCTTGATTCAGTTTCCTGATTAGAGTACTCAAACCAGCTAGGCTAGCATAAAACAGCCATTTCAGCATCAGCTCATGTTTGTCACACTATGATATTTTTGTCCATGGACCTCTGACCTGAGACACTAACTCTACCACCCTTATTCACATGGAAGAGATCTCACTGCAGGCTGTTGCTTTTAGTAGGCCCTCTCCTTGAATAGGATATATACCAATTTGAATAATTGCTGGCCATGTCAGTGCATCATTGCTCCAGACACTGTATCTACAAATACATTTTCAAATCTGTTTTTATCTAGGCACATTTCATTCCATGAGCATGAGATATTTTACCACTTCCCTATTTTATACACACATCTCTTACCAACAGGAAGTTATTCCTGATGCACACCCTAGAAGTTCTCTTAATAGCATTSCACTCCTGTGCCTTATTAATCCACCTTCATTGCTTGCTCATTCCTGAGATTTGTTCATTTAAAAATCACTTCTGTACTCCTGCAGAGACTAAATTTAAACAGCCAGTGCCTGAAAGTGCGTAGAAACAACGCTGTATAAAGCACAACTTTTCCTTGACAGAAGGTACAAAAGAAAAAAGCATCTTCAAAGCAATCAAGCTTTAGGCACTGAAACACATCTCCTGTTTAAATTCAAACTTTTCCTTTATCTCAGATGTGCTTAGAAGATATAAATTATCAAGAATGTGTATAAGGCTGAAACACAAAAATGAGACTAGGGAAAGAATGAGCATCTAATGTCCTGGGAGAAAGAGCAAATTCACTACATTCCGCTCAGATTTGGATACACTCCCTGAGAAACCAAAGCAGAGGCTGGCAAGAATAACACAAGAAAAGCAAACTGAAGCACAGCAATTTTTAAGTGCTGCAGTATTCTATTGATTTATATAGTCTTGGCACTTTAAATAATTAATTGCAGCTATCCTTAATCTTGCATCTCAAATAGTAAAATGTAATATCCAGTTTCAACAGAAGTTTAGAAGCTTACTGCATAAGAACTGTAAACCTTTTTCAGACTTACAGTTTGCTTTAGGAGAATTTTAAGAAAATATGAACTAAGAAGCTGTGAACACATGCCCAATTATAACAGGTCACCATTTCAGTGGTAAAGCTGCTAGACATCACTATGATGTATTATGTTAGTAAAGCACCCAAAAGGCCAAAGGAATTTATGTTTATGTGTGCATACCTCCTCCCGCTTCCCTCTCCGCCATTTCATAGCAGAAGAATGTAATAAGTTTTGTTTGTTTGTTTTTTAAATCATGCTGCATGAAACCAATGCAGCTTTCTCTCCTGGAAGCCAGTGGAGGTGCAATGAAAAGAATAAGCAGATTTGATCAAATGGTCCCAGCAGTGCACCTTGTCAGGTACTGATAGATGCCTCAGTCATTGCACTGATATCTGTCATGTGCTTCAAGGACCAGATTTCTGCTGCAATAGAATAAATAACTAACTGAAATGACTCATTTCACTTCACACCTCCTTCAAATTTGGGCTTCTTGAAAAGAGGAACAACTTTCACCGAGCAGTAAGTTAGGCACATCTGAGTGTTGGAAAAGGATATCGCAAGGGCAGTAATACTTTCAATGTCTAGCAACTGTGCACTATGAATTTTTTTTTTTTTTTTTTCCCTCCAGCATGTAATCCAGATGAGTCGTGTCATTTTGTCAGGCCATTTGAATCCACTTGAAAACAACATCCCAGAAAAGAGTATTTAATAACTCATTTAGATGTCCCAGCTTAGGCAGCCTTCATAGACACCAGTTTATATGAAATTCATTTAAAAAATGGGTAAAGCAACTTCTTCAAATGAATAAGCTAAAGTCAGCAGTCACTTTTAGAAGTGAAGAGAGGGGCATCTCCCTTGGAAGGGATCTTTGATATTAACCAAAGGTTAGAGAGGTATAGCAGGAAGAAGGGAGTTGGGAACAAAATGTTCCAGTACATTAACTGAATCATTAATTACACTATGTCTACCCTATAGAACTAGAGAGGATAGAAATACTAGGTTTACTGAAAGGCAATATGCACAGTGAACTCTCCTTATGTTATTATTTATGCAATGCTTTAAAGAAATAAATCTTACAACATAGCAGATATAAACTTTGAATGGCACCAAAACAAGGAGGAGAATAAAAGGAAAGGAGAAAAAGGCAAGTCATTGCAATTGCAGTTAACACAAAATTCATCATGCCCATTAATGATAGATGAAATTACCATGAGTAAAGGGAAGAGAGAATGGTCTTAAAAAAGAAGAATAGAATTTCTAAGGCTACTGCTCTGATTAGCCAGGGGCGCTATCTCAATAACCAGTTACTCTAGGTTCAGCTTTTGGAAAGTGATTGCCAGATGGTGACTGCAAGAACCAGGAGAGCAACTCACTAATGGGTTAGTATTTCCTTAAGATGCTGAGTAAAAAGGTTCAGATAAGGTAACTAAGAATTAATTCTGTTAAGAATCATCATAGACTAATAAGAAATTGGTTATTTCTTTCATAACTTGTAAGTGGGTTAGCTTTGATCAAATAAGCTTGCAGTATTCTTGGAAATTACAGGGGTTTAGGTGAAGCTGTCTGATTTCCAGGTATGCACTTCCTCAGAGAGRAGGCATCTGTTAGAAGCAGTGCATGGGCACACTACTGAACAACCAGGTGAATTTGGAAGSGTAGAGAATTACGATATTTACCTTGTTAGGTTGCAAGTTTGGAGCAAAGTTGCAAGTTGCAAGTGCCAGACTGAGGAAAAGCCAYGGGCAGAATCAACCAGAAGGAAGAGGCAGCAAGGAGGTAGTTCACACTTCACCTCCCAGCTCCTCACCTCAATTATAACACTGCCACATTGCTTTTGTTGTGGAAAGAAACACTTTCCACAAGCTAATAAAAGCACTTTAAATTATGCTAAAAAAAGTAATATGCCCTAAAGGTAACAATCAGAGGTAAGGATGTCATGGTGGCTTTATAGAGCTGAGCTAGTGACTTGCCTGGATCACCTTCTTCACTGAGAATTTTGTCAACTTGGACAAGATCATATACATTCATCTAAGAAAACTCCTTCTTACATTGACAATACTCCCATATGACAGCAGATATAGCCAAAAGTGTCATGATCTCAACCTAGCAAATTCTGTTAAGCATCACCTTTTCCACTGCCCATATTACCTGACTCATGCTGAAGTCTAATGTCCGCTAAAGGCGTGTGACCAACTGAACTTGTAGATAAACCATCAGACATTTTCATGGCAGTGTCTTACTGTATTTATGGATGCTCCTTAATTCTATTTATGACTACCAACACATCAAATCTTATGGGATGGCTCTATGATAGTAACTGTCTAAGCACACTGAGCACATTGATTTCTTACCAACATTMTTGCTCAAATGATATAGTTCTGAAGGCCACTAAACAAAATAGTCAAGCTAGTTATTGCAGTGGCAATGGAGATTTATTTACTATGCCTTCTCTCAATAAAATTAACTGATGATTGTTGTTCCAAACTGACTATACATATAAAGTGGTTTTATATGCACATGGATGAATTTGCTCTCTCCAGACCAATGTAGAACCAACATAATAGCCTTTTGCTATACCCCCATAAAAAGAATATAGTTTGAGTCATAAGAGTTATACATATCAAAAGGTGATAGATAACTGATGTTTCTTTGACTTACTGAACAAGCAAAAAGCTCTTAGCATATTTCACATCATACAGCATGCTGCAGAACAAATATATGAATTAAAATGTAAGGATCAAAACTGAGGTGAAAACTTAGTTAATTTTCCACATTTTAAATACGCAGATGCAGCACCTGTATCTTCAATTAGATGTTTTAGTTGACTTCATGGTACATATTCCAGCATATTGCTCTAGTATATTTATAAATATGTATCTTGCAGACACCAAAAACTAAATTTGAAGAACAAATGCATTTATTCCATCAGCTGCAATGATAGAAATGCATTGGGGGTGTCTGGACCATATCTTAAATGCTTCATAATCTACAAATTAATTTTCCGAGCAAAATATTTTTTAGGCAGTCACTCAGGGGCTTAGAAGTGTACCATCAGATGAGTCATATAAATCAAAAAAATTTAAGATCTGAAACCATGAATATAAAACAGTTCAAATTGTAAGAAGCAGCAGGACATATTTCAACTACCACTATGTTGTGTCTCAATTGTACTGAAAATGACAACACATAATGGTGCAGAAATAACATAATTCATTAACATCAAGACAGAGCAGTCTGTAATAAAATTATTCAGAGTTACAGAAACATTAATCTATGTCTAGTTATGTGAGTGAAACTGAATGTCTGAAGAAAATATTGCAGAAAGTCTAAATAGAGAACAGGTCAAAATTGAGCTGCGTGTGAAGCACATCAAGAAGCGTTGCCGTTTTCATCATGGCATAACATAGGCTTGCAGAGTCCATCTTACATCAGTCAAGCCATTTCCCACTGAAGCAGCAATCTTAATTTATTTCCACTTGAATTCTGCAGCAGGAGGGAAGGCACAGACATGATCAGATGAGGCAGGGAGCAAAGGGATGCATTTATCAGGTGAYGCCCTCCTCGGAGTTGCAATGGGTGCCAGGAAAAGGGTGCTGCTAAGGGGATGTGCTGCAGGTCCACATGGGGCAAGAGCTAGGTGCAGAGGAAGCCTTTTGCCATTAGATGTTGGGACCATACAGCAATTTCAGACAGTTATAGTAAGTGTGCAAGATCAATGCAAGCTGGAGAACTGAAAGATGGCAAGCTGAGCTAGATCTTAAGCAATTTGTCAGAGGAGAGATAGCGGGGGACCAAAGGTAGCATTAAAAACAGCACAGAAAGCAAAATACAAATTAAGGTTCAGTTCAAGGTACCCAGAGCTGGAAAAAGAGCAAGCAGAACCTACACATCCCGATTATATAGTGTTGGGACCTGAAAGGGTGAATTAGATTTTACTTCAACATATTGAAAACTAATCTCCTGGCAGCAGAAGGGATTAGTAACACAAAAGATAAATGTTAGGCTATCCTAACACATTCCTGCTGTCATATTTCAGCATCCCATTAGAAATCACTGGTATTAAAGGCCATTTCAAATTGGGACCTTCCTCAAAGTGTTTTAGAACAGCACTGATCTTTCATGATGACAGGGGAAAAACTGCAGTTTGCTCATGAGAATGCCCCTGCTTCAGCCTCTAAATTAATCTGGGACCCAAATGCCCACAGTCAGGCACACACCGCTAATGACAGAAGCTTCTTCCTTGTAAGAAACAACATTTTTTCCTAATTAAAAAGAAACCCAACGTGTGATATAAGGGAGAGGATGATTACCTAAGAGACTAGTTTGATAGCTGGTGTTGTTGTTGCAGCAGCCATAGGATTCCCAGACGTAAGGCTGCAAAGAATGTCAGTTCATCATTGATTACTGTACATGGAAACACTGAATTCTACCCATCCATCCCAGAAACAGGAGCCTGGTTTCACAGCCAAGGATATGATCTCAGAAAGATGACCGCCATCCCTAATTTTAATAAAAGATGGAACACTGAATCCTGGTGCTCTGGGTGTCTTCAAAGGCAGGATTTTTCTTGAGTTGGAAAAATAATAATAATAACTTGGAAAAAAAAAATAATAATAACTTCCTGCATTTATAAGTATGTATTTATAAGCTAAAAAGTTATGGTACAAAATGTGAGTTTTTCAGGTTTTTCCCTGGGGTTAATACATGTTGACACACAACAGATGAGAATGTGATAGGAGAATTAGAATCTTGCTCAGTGCAAGGTGGAACCCAGGGGCTTGGGCCTTTGGGTTGTGACCCTCAGCCTTCCTGACTCCCAAGTAATCATACAAACTATGAGTGGAGAATTAAGGAGCCCTGAATTAAGAAAAAAAAAATATATAAAACTGGGAACCTCTGAGTTTGCAGAGACACAGAAACCTGGCAAGCATGGAGTCTGATGGAAAGGCAAGTTTTGCATCCACAGTTGTGTCCAGATACATTGAAAGTATCATTTCTTCTAGCATGCTCCAAGTGGCTATATCCTTCAGAGATTTTCTTGTGGAGTAATTCCAGTTTTTTTCTTCCTAAAACTCTTTCCAAAACAGAAGAAAACCAGAATTCTGGCCACCTAGTCTCCCTAGACTCCCCCATCATCATTAGTGGAGATTTAAGACAAATGTTGATGCTGAAATGAAGCCCAAATTAACTAAACTACGTGCCCAGTTTTGTTACTTCTGCTGGATAGGATCCCATCATAACCTTTTGTTTTATTTCCAAGAATGCTGTCATTGCTCACTCCTTTACATGTTTTATATGCCTCCTCAAGCACTCCATTTGGAAATCACATTAGGAATTTCACATCATGCATGATATTACAGCCAGTGCACTGAACCAGCACCCAAATAATGCAAAGGGTGAGTGAGTTTTACTTTCTAGGCTACTGAGATTTACTTTTACTTCACAGGAAGCCTTCCATACTTCCCAAGCTGAACTGTCTGGTGTCTGGCTCTTTGGCAGCTCTTCCTGTTTTTATTTTTTAATTATTATTATTTAATTTTATTTATTTTTTACACATTTACATGTTATCCATTTAAATATCCAATCTGTGAGACACTAGCGCTTTACCGTGAGCACACACTGGCCTTAGTCTTATACGGAATGCTTTACTYGAGCATTTGGTAATATAATCAGTCCTACTTAATAGAAGCTGACATATTAAACACTGTTTCTGCTGAAGTACACTAGGTTTACTCTCCTGGTAATTATTTGGTTGTARTGTCAATAAATCAGTCACCAGGTTAAATAGCCAGTTAAAGCAAGCACATCAAAAGGCATGGAAAGGAAAGTATTGGGTCTTGTTTAGTAATCATTGCATCCTTACCCTCATTTGCTCACTAACAAAGAAAAATAACTTCTCCCTACTACTGGCAAATAAAAGAGAAATGGAAGAACAAAGATCTCCTCCTAGGAAATAACTACATAACACAAGCTGCCAAAGATTTCAGTTGCCATGCAATTGGAAACACCATCTATCACTTGACAAGTAACCATGGTCGAGAGAGACATCTTTTCCACACACCCCACCCCTCGCCCCCAGTTTGGTAGCTTGCTGAGCTGCAGTTACTGCCCTGATATATGAAGGATGTAGAGAGTCCCATCTTAGAAAAGCAAACACACATGAAGGATATTGCATATTTGAACAGAAAGTGGTCAAACATGTTTCATTTCACAACTGGACAACTTGAAACTTTAATACTAGTGAGTTCCAGAACCTCCTTAGGTTTCCAGTCAACATTTAAAAAGTTCCTTAGCTTGCAGCAAATTGCCTTTTTTTTTTCGCTGGAGTGCAGTAGAAACTCCTGATGTCCTAGTTACTACAAAGCAAAAATATATCAGTATTACAATACATGATGAGATCAAGAATTACTAGTCTTGTCCCTTGGTGTCTTTCTACTAGGCAAAAGAGGGGAAAGACAAGTCTCATCCACTCTGTCTGTACACTAGGTAGGGTTCATTTTTTATAGCTACATATGGGGCAAATCCAAGGAGGATGAAAAGCCCTCTACCAATCCAAACCTCATTTAGCTCATCTTCAAGACTGGTTTGCATCCCCATACCTTAACAGCAATTTACTTAATGTCCCCTGCCCTGCCATTTCTGCTGGAACAAGTCTATCACATAGGATCAAGTTCACTTAAAATTCACAGAACAAAGCCCTTCCCTCAAAACCCGGAACTTAACTGTTGCCTCAGTTGCATGGATATAAGTCCATTATATTAATGATTTTTTTTTTTTCCTATCATTACATCAATGCAACTGATTTTTTTTTTTTTTAATACTRTAAGCCTAGTTTCCCTCAGAGATTGCTTTTTGTTCCTTTTCCTCTGAAACACACATGTAACCAAACATATCCACACTGTTTCAGTCCCCTACACTGACCTCTCTCAGCTAGAATTTCTTCAGGGAACGTTATCTGATCAACACTTAATCTAATGAACTCCTGCAAAAATACTGCCTTGACCTTCAGCTGACATCTTATCATGAAAGAACAACTCCCTCACAATTTTTTCTGTACCCTTCCCACCTGTTTCCTTTGTAGTAAAGGACATTAAAAAATGCAATTAAAAACAACACAAGTTCTCTCTCATATGTCTATTTAAACMAAGAGTACCTAGCATAATTTTGGGCTCCTCCCAAAAATGTGGGGGTCCTTATGGCATGCATTATTACTCTTATAGCATGGAACTARGCTGATGCAAGTGGATGTGCACATTAATGAATTGCCAGTATGACTGAAATCTGAATGAAAGGTAAGACGGAGCTTAAAAGAGAACTTGCTCCATGCTCACACTATGAAACTAAAACATGTTTTTCTGCCCATAGGCTCAAATTTTGTTTTCTCAGTATCACAAACTAAGTTCCCTGCAAATGGAAATTATGCTTCTGAAACCAATTAAGCTGGTGCTATCAGTAATATTTACCGATAAGTACATTAGTGCAAGCTAGCTCTAACTATAGCTGGCTCTGGCATACTTGGAAGCATAAGTAGATGTATTAGAAACTGATTTTTACATCTTAATTTTGCATAAAAAAAGATGTAGGTTTATTTCTAAATCTGTCAAAGAAAATGCAAGTTTTTGCTGTGTTTTTGACCAACATTAATTTACCCTAATCCAAGATTTTTGTCTAGTAATTAGATGCAGTTGTAAACCAGCTCTATTTCATTGATGTAAGTAGGAAGTGGGGATTTTTATCTTATGAATGCTCAAACTAAGCATTCATAAGCATATTATACCAATTCATCATACTGTAGTGCATGCTCCATGAACTCCAGGAAATACGATCATCTTAAATGCATTTTTCATTCAGGAACCCAGTTCATTCCCAACATAGTGCAAAAAAAAAAACCATAAGAACTAATGATCAAAGACACTTTTATGAGTCCTGGTACTCCTGACTCTCCAAGTCCTATAACAAAACAGRAACTCACTTAGAGAATAACGATGTTCTCAATATTTTTTTCCTGTTGCTGCCTTTTATATGGTCCTAAGGGTGCTGTCTGGGAAAATAACAAGAGCTACTACAGAACAGCTTGTTGTAAGCAATGAACATCAGCCCAAGTGAAACAGATGAACATGAAGTGCTCTTTACAAGCCAATATTCAGACCTTGCCCATACGCTTGGTGGCAGGAATTCTTCAAACAGATGGAGAGGTTGCCACCTTCTTGCTCCCACACCACCTCCAGTTCTAGGCAGGCATCTCAGGGTGGGAAGAATATGAAGCAACACAGGTGCAGTTATCTCTTAAACATTTTAGGGGTACCAGGGCTAGAAGAACTTCCCAGGTGAATAGCAGGCAACTTAAGTCAGATGAGTGAGGGAAGATTGAGCTGCCCAAACGATGAACTGCACAGAAAACGTTTTGTTGGGCATGCAATGAAATATCCACTATGCAGCACTTGCAACTAGCAGCATCAGCTAATTACTCTTACTCGAATAAGTGACATTTCTGCAGATAATGCAATTGCCCCACTGCAAAAACTGCTGTAGCTGAGAGCAAGTCTGACACTACCCAGTCTCCTTGTTTGCTGACTCTTCCAGAAACTCTGCACTAACCTTCAGGGGTCAGTTCACTTAATTAATGAGTTGGATAAATTGTTTCATCAACATACTTTCAACTGACAATTATAGAAAGAAGCTCTTTGGATTCAAGACTCCCTTCATGCTCCTTAGAAGCTGTGGAATAGGTAATTTATGCCAGCTCCTACAAGTTAATGCAATTATTTGGCTAAAATCCTAAAAGAACAGGGAGAGAATAGACATGAAAAGTACAGCATTTTTCCTATGTCTTCTTTCACTCTCAAAATTCTGCAGTTCCAGGTTCCAGGATTTTTTTTTAATTTGCAGCTCCACATAGAAAAGCTGTCAATCCAAAGTTACACATGCAAACATTCGGATACTGAGTTTGAAGATCATCAATCTGAAGAAATCATCTCTAGGCACAGGTGAAATTCTGTGCTTCCCCCACTGTGAACAGGTCAAACTGCCCTGCTCCACAAGATGGGCTTCTCTCACAGAAAACTAGGATGAAGCCCTCTCGTGTTAGATAGCATTTACAGTTTTAATAAATGACAGAAAAACAAACAGTAAGAGACTTAAATAGTTAGRTGGATCAGGGTTGAGAGCAGCATGTCATTGCTAGAAAATAGCCTTGTTAAAAGGGTCACAATTGGACAAGTGAATTTCAGAGGTGCATCTTCCTCAATCATCAAGAGACTAAGAGATATTGTCTCTGAATGGCAATACAGATAATTCCTACTGGTTTGTCTCCAGGGGGAACAATATCTCCCATTGACTGCAGTATTTCCTTCTGAAATTTGTGATTTCACTTTCATCATCTAAGTGTTAGTTGCTTCCTCAAGAGCTGTAAATAATGTTCTTTGCATCTCATCTCCTCAATTCTATATCTTCAGCCGTTGTTCTTCCCAGTTTAACAGCACATCACTGTAAAGTGCTCTGGTTATGCACYAATTTTACCTACAGGCATCAGATCCACTAAAACTCTAAAAAAGTACATCTACATAATTGACTTCTCTGGAATTTCTACTGGGCCAGAGCTAGTCAGCATATCATTTTCTGCAGTACTGAATTATGATGAAGTTTAAGGCATTTCTTGTCATCTTTTCCCCATCCCTGTTACCAGTACAGTGCAAGTTGATATGGAACTACCTTTCTTTCCTCCAAGTCTGCTGTACCCARCTGTCTGAAGTAGGCTAAATAATTTTTACCTCAGTACTCCCAGCACTTTTAGTTCATACTTTTGCCAAAATCTTAGAAATATATGTATAAAAATGTACACCTTAACCTCACGTAGCGAWTATATGAAAGGGAGCTGAAGAAAGAGTAACACTTTAAAATACAATAAGAATAAAAGAGAATAGCATTGACATTGATGTAAAACAATTGATTCTAGCATATTTTCAACTATCTGAGGCTCATACAGTACAAAAAAGTTTTCACCAGTGATAAGGTTATTTTGTACCACCTTATTTCTTACATTTCTAGCTGCAACCAATTCTGAAATGTCTGAACTGCTGCATCGATGAAAACTAGGCCCTCTGACGGCCTTTTCAGTGGAGAGCTTGTCACATAATGCTTGCTGGACCACTGTAGCATCTATTAAGAGAGAATAATATACTTAAGACCAGYGTTTGTCTAAAACATAGTGTATTCACTGCCATGTTAGAAGTCAGTCATAAAGCTACATTTACATTCAGTAGAGTTTTATTTATTGCCTGACCAGAAGATGGCTCTATCCAGCCATGCCCAGAGGACATCAGCATCTTTTCCCCCAAATTAAACAGGGACAAAAGCATATCTAAGGGGAAAAAAAAAGTACACAAAAGTTCCCTCATTTACCTCTCCAAAAGTCTTAATTAAATATTGTGCTTGTGAATTACAAACTCTGGAAGCTCAAGGTGTCTCTGAGGAGAAAACAGTGGAGACTTCTTCCTAGCCCTGGCTGATGAAAGCAATATCTAAGAAACTAATCTTGCAAGAGACATGGATCCTAGCTACAGACATTGCAGGAGCTTTTTAATGGCTTTTAGATAGGTAGAACTTAGAGATAACTAACAGGATGTGGACGTAAAGCCTGCTTTTCCCTCACTTCTTTTTCTGCTTGCAGATCTAATAAGGTTTCTTATCTTGCCTTATAGTAAACTAAATTTAGTCTTCACTTGAACMAGGTTCATCTATTAAAATGTTATTTCAAATGAACTGGTCAACTGTAGGTCCCTCTACCCAATAAAGGGCAACACACAGAGAGAAATGACTGTGCTCCGATGTTCATAGGTCTGTCACAGCACCCCAAGGCTCATTCATTGGTCATTTTATGACCACTTAGTATTAGTTTGTGCACAGAGCCATCTGGAAAATGCTATAGGAAAGCCAGGACATTCTTGAAAGCAGCAGTCTATGAGGAATGTACATTAAGCACAGCTTTARGATCCCGTCTTCAGGAGTGGACACTGAAAAGTCAAGAAGGTCTCTAAGGGGAGCATGACCACAGCTTGCAAGAATCTAGATTTTTTTTTTTCCCCCTCCTCTCTTCTCCCTTTCTCTACAATATGTAAGTTACCCCTAACACACATACAGAACATTAGGGGAACATTAGGGGCATTGGGAGCAGAGCTGTTGGCTAAAGCACARGTGCTACACAACCTCTAGGTGGACTAACTTACTGCTTCACTGTCACCAGTGAAGAACCAGTCATAATTTCTTTCTTTGGGCTTTATTCTGCATCTGCAACTCAAACACCAAATTTCATCTCTTAYTGCATTTTCAAGATAGTAGTATCATGTTTACAGCCTTATTTCTGAGCCTGCTGCTCCAGAGGTGAATGGAAAAAAAAGCATTACACTCATGGGTCTCAGCCCAAAGACTGAGACCATGTTCAACCCATATTCATCCTAGGCTGAAATTATTCATATTAACAATTTAAATCCATGTTCATCTATCATTTCTCATAACTGCTCGTGATTCTTACCCATTCCCCTTCTCCCCCTCCCCATCACCCTCTCCCTCCCATTGACAAATTTATGTCCCTGTAAAGCAGGTAAAATAGGTAGCCCATTGCTAGTTGTCTTTTAGGCTAGTTTTCTTTAGCATCCCTTCCCTAGTTCCTCAATGCAGACCAGTTTTTCTTTATTTTCTTCCAGGCTGTGATCCAGGCTGGCAGACCAGGCTGTGATCCAGTCTCCAGAGCACTTAGCTTAATCCATCTCCATTAGGAAAGACGAAAGAACCACTGAAGTAACACTGGTTTCCCCAGGCAACCCAAGTGCTTCACTAAATCAAGAACATACCAGTTACACRAACAAGGAAGGAAGTTAGCTCGTGTTGGGAAGGATTTTTGTCAGTTCTGCCTTGCTTTTTAAAGTGTTGCTGCTAAGAATGAGAATTTACCTGAGTAGAAGCCAGGGTTATTGAAGGGCACGGGGAGCCCAGCAAGCGCCCAAAGCCCAAGGTCAAAGCATAGGGACCACATATGAACCTTTCAGTGGGGTCCCTCAAAATATTCAATAGAATTTAATTTCACAGAAAGCAAAGCTTTTGGGAATATCAAATTCCCCTCAAAATTTTTTAAACGTAACATACCCACTCCTGCTGTATTGCCTTTAGTCACCAAAAAAAAAAAAAAAAAAAAAACACAAACCCCTCCGAACATTTTAACATAAGGTGGTTGCTAGCATCTTACTAAAAGTTTAAGGAAATAGTCCTGTCTGTACTCTTTATATAAAAAGAAAGCAGCACTGATATAACTATAGCCACTAAGTCATCCCCAAAATTCACATTGGCCATGTCCACAAGAACACACAATGTGTAGAGGAATTCTAACTTCTGTTTTATTTGCTTTTCTGTTTTCCATAAGCTGGCAGGAAAACCACTTAAAACTATTAAGGCATCACCRTTTATAACAAGGGAAGAGACATATATAAAACCCAGGAGGCAGAAGCACTTCCAAATACTTCTTAAAAGGCCTTAACAGGATGGAGAAGGAGGATCTTCATCTACATTAAATACAGAATATACAAAATTAGCCATGTTGGAGATGTCTGACAGTTAGATGGCCAAATTAAATATACAGATAATTGGTACAAGATAATTGGTGCTAAGCTAAACCCCCATTTAGAAATGGTGAAATCACAGATGGGAGAACTGAAATAAGGCAGAGGTGTAAAGTTTGCTCTGATTATGCCTCATTTGACTTGACCATTTGAACAGCTAATCCTTTGCTAACATACCTGTTTTCAGAAATACTGCATATTTTTAAGACAGAACTTTTTTTTTTTTGGTCTAATATTATGTACAGGATAGTTTTGATTTGATGCCTAGTTTTGGGGGGGGGGGCAGGAAATGGCAGGTTGTTTTACTCYCTGCTTCAGATTAATTATTTTTTAATCACAGTGATGGGGAAACTTAATAGAAAAATTAATGAAAACACAACATCAGTGGCTGCAATGTGTAATGAATTACAATAAGGAGAACAACAGATGCAGTCTGTTTGATAGCCCAATTTAAAATACTTCATGCCCAATTACTGGCACACTCATTTTCTATAAGATGGATAGTTGGGGGAGAAATAGATGATCATTTTCCACATTAGGTATTCTCTATGGTAGTGATAAAGTCATAACATGGAAGATTTAAAGAAAATTACAGTTTTCAATAGGACAGGTGTATGATAAGGGGCCCCAACTCCTGCCACACAAGTGCAATCAGGACTCCAGTGAGGCTCCTGATGAAAGGCACCCAAGTGAGACTCATTTTAAAAATCACCACAARCACAAGAGTCTGCCCTTGCTTTGCCTCACTCAGATGCGGATTTCTGGGGGTAATAAAGGAGTTGGGTACAATTATATCTGCCACATCTGCCTATTCTCCTTCCATCTCACCCTTCTTCCTGGAGCTGTGTYTGCCTCTGCTTAATCTTTGCTGCTTCTCTTGCAGAAGGAAAATACTCAGGTAAGGGCCAGCTGAAGGCCTTTGGTCCTTCCATCTGTTGATGCACACTTTTACCCATCCTAGATTGCCAACTGTCTTTTAGGAGGGCAGAAATATAACCACAAGGGACTCCAGGCTCTCAAAGAGTCTCTGCTCCACAAAACACTCCCCTCTGAAATGAAGAGTCCAAACTAAAAACCCCAAAACCAAAAAACCCACCAAGAAACAAGCAAAGACAATTCCCCCCAAAGCTCCTGACAAAACCATTTGAAGAAAAGAAGTATTTCATCACAATTTCARCTACCTTTGTTATGACCCACAACTGAGAAATTCTAGATCAAATGCACCTGAAATTGAACTTAAAGCAGCTTCTTTACTTAAAAAAAAAAGTGCTTTGCTTTCTTTGTTTTTAGTTTGTGTTTTGGTGTTTTTTGAAACTATAATGCAGTTCAACCTATGATCAACGGTTACTTTCAACTTAGAGGAAAAAACTCCTTTGGGAAATCTCTGGCTGGCTATACTGCCGGCCCTCTCACTGCACAGATGCAACAGTAGTTTAGATAATAGAGGCTCACATAAACTACTTGGCAAGTGCTTTAAAATAAGTTTGCGCTTTAAAATAAGTTCGTAAAATGACAGAGTCTCTGTGTATAAGTTTCATGCTGTATAAGTTGGTGTGAAGGTGACTTGAACTGTTTCTGGCACTGTGAGAAATTTCTTTGAACCCAGTGGAAACTTCACCTGCCATGTTTCCRCAGAGAAGACAAAGTAGAAGAATTGTTTGAATTATTAGACCCACMCAAATAGCACAAAAGTGTAAAGCTATTGTTTTACCAGGATCCTATTTAGACAATCTCCATTTTATTGATTTGGTTAGAACACAAGGGTAGAAGTGAAGCTAAAAAAGCAGTATGACTTAAATTAAATTACTTTTGCTCTCAACTCTTAGCAAAAATACAAGGAGGTCTGAAATAGGTCAAATCCCATTTTATCAGCTGCCACCTTAATCAGTCTGGATATGGGAAGCTATTAACCATCCACATGGCTATTTTATCTAAACAAGATATATATTCCATAATACTGGGAGATGTGCTCAGATTCAGGAGCAAGTAAATAGCATTTTTTTGAAAGAAGCTAGAGAGAAGCAGAGTTTTGGGTTTTTTTGCATGGTACCATAAAGCTACAGAAAACATTAACACAGTCTTAGAATTATGTATTAACAGGGAGTTTTCTTTTTAACTTATGCTTATGCCATGTTATCTTGTCTAGAGCAAGACACCAATGCGAGCTCAGCAATAACTCATTACCTGCAGAGGTCCAAGGAGAAGTCTGGCTGTGTTGAATCGTAGCAAAAGTCAGTTCAGGAAATTATTTTGTCCCTGACTGTGCCCAACATGAGGAAGTCTAATGCCTAATAAGACTAAGTTTGGAAAAACATGACCTGGTCCTTTTCTAGGATATGCTTTCAGCCTCTAGATATATGAGAATGAGCCCTCAATGCCTTTTTAATTTTCTTTCCATGAATTAGATCATCATTTCTGGTCATCTGCAGCAGCACATAGCAGAGAATCCTACAGCTTAGTTTTATATTACAGGATTCTAAATAAATAGATAAATAAAATAATAAATAAATAAATAAAAACACAACACACAACACTCCTGGGCTAAAGCTGAAGTATATGATGAAACAGCTTCCAGAAATTATTCCAAGAGAGAAAACTGCACTAAACTATCAACATCCCACTGGAGCTACTGAGTTTTCCAGCAAATTGCTGGCAATTACTAGCTGCACCATTAGAAAGACAAGAGAATATTAACTGAAACGTTGCCAAAATACTTTCCATTTATGCATCTCGATGATTCAAGCTGCCTGTAAACAGGGCCACGCGAGACCTGCATGACCCATAAACACCACAGCAGGAAGGTGCCAGCGTGGGCTCTACATGGACAATACATTCACAAGAGATGAGCAAAAGGGAACACGCAGCCTCAGTGCTATAACCATACATACAACTGTTTTCCTCAATAAACACTACTTCCACCACTTTCACAAAGATTTTTTTGACCTTGATGGATGTTACATGAAGGTAAATGGTATGGGGCAGGCTCCTGCACCTTTCTGATTCTCCACAAAAAGAAAGCAGTTTAGAAAACACAGTCCTACCATCTGGAGAATGGTTCTGCTACTAGATGGCAGCATTTTTAAGCCTCCTTTATTTTCAAAGCATTCTGACACATACTAGCAAAGAATAAAAATCATGCAGCTTTTTCAGAGCATAGTCACATCTACTGTTATGGGTTTAGATGAACTAAGAAAAAAAAACCCCTTCAAACTGCTTTTACAATCCTCTACTAATCTCCTCTACTAGCAAGAGTTAAAGCKCACAAAAGGAATCAAAATTATATGTGTCAAAAGGTAAAAGCTCTGTTCCTGATCATCTGATCATTCCTAACAGGCAAAAGATTATCACATCAAGCACTCAAAACCTTTTTTGTTGCTAATAAACAGTAAGGAGCTCAAGACAGAGATAACACCYATTTTTTACTGATCAGCATTGCTAAGAACATTTCTAGAGACTTCAAGCTCCTTTTAAGCACACACTGCAGATATAGTGGTGGGTCCCATTTTGCTTCTCTCATACAGGAATACCTGTATGGGGACATCCAGGTGGTCAAACCCACCTCATCCCTTCATCACAATTGGCATATTTACCACCTCCATGGCCATGAGCACACCTACACAGATGGGTTGCTCTGCACCACAAATGAACAGGAGAAATTGCCTCACACRGAGCAGAGCAGACTGGGGAGTCAGGCCAGATAATGGCAGGACTGCAGCAAGGCTTTGGACTCTGTGCTGAGGGCAGATAGGGATTATAATGGGAGAGCTAGATACATGGGATGAAAGTGAAGGCCCTGTTTTCTGGATACACAGAGAGCTGCAATAAGTGTGCATGAGTATGGGAGCTCGTACTTGCAGTTTGAATTTTATTGCACATGCATCTCTTCAAAGCACCTTCCAAACAACAATTATTTTGCTCACATGCTACCCTGGCTTAATACAGGAGGAAAAACTAACCAAAGTGCAGTCTTAACTTATCATATAAAAAAAATTATAACAAGTAATAACAAAGGGAATTAGTACACACCAAAATTTGCTCCCAGCACTCTCCTCAGRCCAACCTTTTACTTCCAGAAATAAAAGGCAAAAGCCTCCTTATGAAGATCATTTATACAGCTGCCGAATCACTGTTATCAATAGCTGCAAGTAATCTACAGCTGCTCCCTAACAAGGCCAAGACTTAATCAGAGAGGATCAGCTGTAATGTCTTTGAAATAATAGCAAAACCCTCAAGGATGTCAGTGAAACAGAGAGCTGCTCTGTGCTTTAGATATCAGCTGTGAGACCTATCTAATCGCAGTTTTATTCTCATCAACAAAACCATAGGAATAGAACATGATGTTTGTCAAGCTCTTTTTGATTTTGGAGCCTCCCTGCAGGACTGGAGGGGTAGTGTGCAGGGTCACTAATTCATTTCCTGTTACTCAAGTTTTTTTTCCTTTTCTAATCCCCCTCATAGAGGGAGACAGGAAACATTTTGGAAATGTCAGGCATAAGATGATCTTCAGCTTGGGAAAGGGGTTGTGGAAGGTGGTTACACAAAAGAATGTGTAACAGGTTCAAACCTCTGATGGAGTTTGCTAGCATCAAACTCCCCAGCTCAGCTACTTAAAACCATGTCCCTAAAGCAGCTCAGCACCAGTCATGAACACTCTCAGGAAACAAGATTTGCATCGAACTCCACTGCTGCAGAAGCCCCACCATTCACAATTAATACCCAGTCAAATCTCTTGATGTTTCTGTCACATCAGTGAAGATCTGCTGGACAGTGGGAGATCAGTCCCAATACATTGAGTGGACATGGTTCCAAAACCTGCATACAGGAGCAGTGGGACAAGGTGTCTCTATRGCTTTATAGCACTCTATGAATGAAAGCAAGTGGGTGGTACGGTGGCTTGGACAGGGTTCAGTGACACAAAAGGTCTTTTTCAAGCTCCTTTTTTTCTTCCTTGGGYTTGTGTTTGCACAAAAAAATCACTTGCCTTCTATGAGGCTATTTCTTCTGCTCAGCTTTTCCACCTGCTTGAAGTTGCCCCATGAGAACATCAGCTTTGGTCACAGATCCTGCAGAGACCCTTTTTGTTTGTGTCTATGGGGGAGTGTCCTAGAAAGGTGAGATGAAAGAGCTGTCAAAGAGGGATGTTAGCATTCCGCAAATCCCAGTGAGGCTACTCCGATGCTGTTAAAGCTACAGCAAACTGAGGACACAATATTTAAATATAGTCTCCCAGGGAGATTTTATGTGCTTTATATTCTTCAAACCTTGCCTTGTCAGGAAGCTCAATATCATAGTAGGCCAGCTGGTACACRGGTGGGAAGGAAAACTGATGTTTTTTAGCCCTTCTTTATGAGTGTGCATTCATGCTATAGCACTCCTTCCTTTCCAAAGGACCTGAGAGCCCAGTGCAGCTGACACTTGGATCACCCAAGAGTGGGTGTATTCTGGAAATGACTTCCCCAGGGACAGAAGCAGCTGTATCATGTTCCCTCCTAGYGCATCAGTGCCCCTTTGGTCTCCAAGGGCTTGTTCAGTGCCCTAATTTCAATGCTTCTACTTTATAAAGAAATGCAAGTCCTTCCTTTAACCCATCATACAGGAAGGGGCAGGTAAAGCAGGAGGCAGGACCATGTCTGGGTTTGCATCCTCTGAGATATCCAAGATATTAGCTGATGCCTTAGCATACCTGGCCAAAATGCTGAGTCCTGTCATTTGAAAAATTATCCCCAGCTGACTTTTAATGCAGTTACTTATGCCAGCACAGACATATCTTTCTCTGTCTTTCTGATGTCTCAAGTGAAGGAAAGGAAAAAAATGAATCAGATAGGGGGGAATCAGAGAGTCACAGAACGTTCAAGGTTGGAAGGGACCATCTAGTCCAACCTTCCTGCTCAAGCAGGGACACCTAGAGCATGTGGCACAGGGTGGCATCCAGGTGGGTTTTGAAGACCTCCAGAG
>NW_020456165.1:493035-611064 GCF_003342845.1 Nothoprocta perdicaria | reverse complement strand
TACTGGGGTGCCCAGAACTGCACACAGTACTCCAGGTGCGGCCTCACCAGAGCTGAGTAGAGGGGCAGAATCACCTCCCTTGACCTGCTGGCAACACTCCTCCTGATGCAGGCCAGGATGCCATTGGCCTTCTTGGCCACGAGGGCACACTGCTYACTCATGGTTAACTTAGTGTCAACCAGGACTCCCAGGTCCCTCTCCATGGAGCTGCTTTCCAGCAGGTTGACCCCTAATCTGTCCTGGTGCCTGGGGTTATTCCTCCCCAGRTGCAGGACCCTGCACTTRTCCTTGTTGAACCTCATGAGGTTCCTCTCTGCCCAACTTTCCAGCATGTCCAGGTCCTTCTGGATGGCAGCACAGCCTTCTGGAGTGTCTGCCACTCCACCCAGCTTGGTAGCTCAAGCCTACAGGAGGAGAATCCCTTTCCAATTAAAGGCACTTCCACTCTGCTTCCTACATGCAGCATCTCTATTTACTTGCAGAGCTGTGTGGGCTTTGCACACATGTATTTCAGATTGTATTTCAGAATGGCATGATTTCACTGAAGTTAGGAGAACAGAAAACTGTTTCTACCTCTACCGCTGAACCGTGGTCTTGCTTGCATCATTTTTCTTCTTTCCTCTTATTCATTCCACCTTCCCGGGACTGAAATMCTTTCAGAGACTTGGTCTTTCCAGAAAGGATTTCATACAGCAGCCCTGCTCATGGATCAGAGCTGTCAATCACTCTGCTTTCACCATAGCTGCTTGCATGGCCATGAGCAAACTAGGGCAAAATCTTGATTAAAACAATGTAATTTTGGTTTCGATCTGCTTGCTGCTTAAGAGCATGACGCTTTCCACACCCTGTACCCCTGTAGCACTGTTGGAAAGGGGAGGAGAGGATCAAGCACATGAGAAGTGCTTGCAATTGGACAAACCTAAGATATACCTCAAAGACTTCACAGCATCAGACAGAAACAATACCATTGAAATGTGTTTAACATCGTGTGACTGCTCGGATAATAACCTAATGAGAAGCAGTGCAGTCTTATTTATTCATTTTTTTCATTTCATTATTTATTCATTGAAAAAATAATTTACTTCTGTGATGGCCAGGATGGACCATGGCTTCAGAAGAATCTTATTTTTCTTCTCTGCTGTAATGAAGTTGGTTTCACAGGAGCACTCCCCCAGCTGTAATGAGCTCCCTGTCTCCTGCTACTAGAATCCAGAGAGAGAAATAAGACCAGCTGAGAAATACTTTATACTTTGATCTGTCTCAACAAATCAGTTGAAGTGCTCTAAAACAGAAACCCCAGGGAGAGGCAAGAGGAGGGGGGAGAAGTTCAAGCAGAGAAGTTTTAAAGCTGCATTTGATTTGTTTCACTATAGCTGTGGTAGTTAAAAAAAAAAAAAATCACAGCTGTCCATCTTTCCGAACTTTCTCAGCTCTGTCAAGCCTTYCTGCTCTCCCAATTTTTATTTCAGTGATAACCAAAAGAAAAATATGTCAGGAAAAAAAAAGAAAAGTGACACCCTGAAAAGCCAGGTTCTGCAAGTGGCTGAGCTGGAGTCCTTSTGTCGCCAGTGTTTCAACAGCTCTGTTAGGTACCTCTTAGGGGGAAAAAATGAGTTGGGCAAGACAGTAGAGTGAGAGAAGACTGAGCTGACACCACCTAAGTTTAGCTCCTTGCCTTTGAAGTTAAGCTGCCCTTAATAAACAGGGCATGAACCTACCCCTCATATACACAAGGAAATGTGTAACAGTCTGGAGCATAACTGTGCTTAAGACTCCTACTTTCAAATTCTGCTACCTAAAGGAACTTAGCATTTGCTCCCGCTCCTTTTTATTCTTTATTTTATTTTATTTTATTTTTTCTTTCCATTGGCCCAGGTTCTGTTTGCCACATTACCATGGTCAGATCCCTCCACCTAAGTGTCTCCATCAGTGATGCTGACCTCCTTAAACATGAAGCACTCTATGAAACATGTGGAAAATGTTATTAAGAGTTTGAGGCTACTGAACAGAGAATTTGTAGGTAGAAAGATTGTTTTCAATAAAAAAATACATTTTAAGTTTAGGGAACGGTAATTTAAAGCTCACAAAACTTGGAGGGGAGTTCAAGGCTGGTGGTCACGCTTGAAAAATAACCCTTCCCCTCTCTCCTAAATTGGATGATGTTCAACAGGCAATGATTTCTTACAAAAAATGTACAGTTAAAAAAAAAATATGTATAAAAGGAACAGAAGAAAAGTCTTAAATAATAGTCATTCTTGTGGAATAATAAATTAGCTAATTAGTTACATTTGTCCCTGTTTTTGGTGTTTGCCTCCATGTTATATGCACTGATAGCAGAGATGTCACAAAACTGGAATAAAAAAAAATAAAGAAAAGGTTGCAAATACATCATAACTCAGCTTTGCCAAGTTATTACCAGACCTTCTCTAAGATGGATATTCCACCAATGTTGCCCAGCAAGACATAAAGGTCGRATGAGGTGTCGCAGCAGGTCGTCGCTGAGCGAGATTCCTGTGCTGTTGGAGGTTGGCAGATGCCACAACGACATGATCAGGTCCCACAGGCGTCCAGGTCACGTCGCTGTCCACCTGGGGYCAGCAGTGCTTGGCGCAAACTGAGCGTAGCTGCAACCCAAAGCCRACTGATGGCCGAGAGAGCTGGGCCTGTTCAGCCTGAAGAAGAGAAGGCTGAGGGGGGACCTGATCAGCGTGTATAAATACCTCAAGGGAGGCAGTGAGGAGGATGGGGAGGCCTCTTTTCAGTGGTGGACAGTGATAGGACTAGAGGAAACAGCCACAAACAGAAGCACCAAAAGCTCGCAGGAACTTAAGGAAAGATTTCTTCACAGTGAGGGTGACAGAGCCCAGGAACAGGCTGCCCAGAGAGGCTGTGGAGTCTCCTTCTCTGGAGATCTTCCAAACCCACTTGGACGCAGCCCTGTGACACGTGCTSTAGGTGACCCTGCGTGTGCAGGAGGGTTTGGACTAGATGACCTCTGAAGGTCCCTTCCAACCTTAAGGATTCTGTGATTCTGTGATGGGAATGTGGACCTGCTGGGGCAGTGAGGCCTGCAGATGACATTTTGTGCTCTCAGAAAAGCATTGATGGAACCAGTCTCTGCTGGTCTCTGCTACCATGGTCTTCACTACTGCAGAGGCTACCTCAGGATCCAGAGTCTCCTACAAACTACTAGCAACTGTTTCGCTAGGTGAAACCAGCCCAGGAAGAGGCCAGGCACAGATAAATGACTGACAACAGTGGCAAACAGGCCTAAAAGCCAAACGGTCCTGACCCTTGGAAGTCTTGGATTTAGAGATATGGTGAAATACATTGAAAGGTCTTGGTCTATGATCTAATAACTTTTCCAAGCTTTTCAAAGCTCAAGCATTTTACTAATGCTGAAGCAGGAAGTCATCTATGAAAAAGTATCCCAGACCTTGGGCTGCTTCTCCAGCCACTATCCACGAAACACATGGGACTGACTCATTTCAAAGATGCTGTGCTCAACTTAAGTAACACAACCTAGTAAAACATGAGGATGAGGGTCCAACAATCAGGATGGGCTCAGCAGCCCTGTAGTTGTCCCTCGTCTACCAAAAATGAATCCTTTGTTTCATTTATCCCACGTCCAGAAGTCAGACTTGGCCAGAGCTGATTATCCCAGCTCCCCCRTTGTCAGCAGAGAGAGGATCGGCAAGCTGCCAAGAGTGATTCATTCCTCCCCAGAATATTGCATCCTTGCAAATCTTTGTACAGGATATGTCTTTGTCATGAGAAACTGATGATAATAGCTCTTCTTCTAATGGAAGCAGCAGCAGCAAAGCAAAATATTCTTTGTTGATAACGGGCTGCGAATGGCTCTGATGGTGATTTTTCTGCATGTGTTTCTGTGTGAGCTCAAAAAGATCAGTGCTCTCCCACTGTTCTGTTCCCAGAGCATGGTTATTAGCATCCATTTCATCTCCCTCCTGGATCTCGAGGGTACCAGAGAGAATTGTGCAGCCTTTTCTAGYGACTGTGCATATATTAGTGGTATTAGAAAATGCTTCACCTTGTGTGAAGCCCTAACCTGGTCTTTTTCACGCTTGTGCAGTACATTGGACATCGTAACACTGTCCCATAAGGGGCACGGAAAGCAGCAGTGGGGGGTTTACCTGGTGTATGAGGTGTACCAGCATCACGTTGCCCACAGGTCTCAGCTGGGCTGAAGGTTCCTCCATGAGATGGGCACAGGCACCACCACTTCGCATTGGAAACGCTGCTGCACCCTTCTGTGGGCAGCGCAGAGCAGGAGGCAGCAGGAAGAGGGTGAAGCCAGGGACCTTCTCCAGCTGCGTGTGCCTGTCTCAGTGGCTGCAGAGCCCATGAGCAGAGCTGAGCAGTGCTTGCTGCCTCAGCTTGCTCTCTGGCTTTTCTGCTGCTTTTGAATGCAGATGAAATTCTCAGTTTCTCATAATAAAGGTGCATGGCTTTGTGAAAAGAAACATTTTCAAAGAGCCACAGGTGCCTTCATAATTAAACTCAACTGAATGCTTTTAAAAACACATGCTTTACTGATGACACGAATGACCCTAACTTGCTGTTATACTGTGAGTGTCCTGTGTTTGATGCAAGATTTGAAAAAAACCCTGCAATGTCCTTCTATACATTTGCACTTGGACAGTGTTATTTACTCTCACTAGCAGACATTTTTTTGCTGAACAGGTATGTACATTTACGTTCAGACAATCAGCCTTCCCACTTGAAGCAAATTTATCAAAAACACAATTATTTTTTAAGAAGAGAGACAGGCAATGTCTCTAGTTCTGCATCATGTAGATCTGCTGTAGAGCAAGGCAGTTGCCTAAAACATAGCACMCAGTCCAGGGGAGCATAGGAGCACATGACTAAATAATAGGACAAAAATTAATCCTGTGCTGTGTCAGCACCTCGTGCCCACAGATCGTTTCAGTGTTGTGTGAGAGCTCTGATGTTTGCAACATCTGTATTTGTACATCAGCACCACATGCAGCTACATCTAATCCCCAAATCCCAATCAACCGGGGAAATAAAATCTGTGCAAGAAATACTTAGGACAGACCATTTTTCCCCTCTGACAGCAGAAGGGTCTTCAGGCACATTCCAAGAATAGCAACCAGATGTACCCAAGTATCTTCCATACAGTTTGGAACATTCTGTAGTTTCTGAAACACTGCCTGATAATTTTAGCCCAGTGGAATAAGGGGAGGGCCTCGTGACATGTTTTTTTCCAATATCCATGCCAATAGCCGAAGCATCAAGCTGTGCATARTCCATAGTCAAGGCAACATGTTGCCCAACAGTCTTCTGTGCCCAATAGGAGGCAGGACTATGGATGCCTCAAGCGCTTCTCTAAATTGCAGCTTGCTGTATTTCTCAGMCTTTTATCTGTGCAGAATAAACAAAATGGCAGAGTACCCATGAACATGCACAGGAGCTTTGTTCAAGCACCACGTGTGAGTTTAGTTTAGTGCAAATGCATTCKTGATTGCTCCATGTAGCAGAAACCTCACCTCAAGTTTAAGTGCCATCAAAACATAAATGTCATTAAAGATCAGGACACTGCTTGGGCACCACTTCACTTTTTGTTAATGCAGTTAACAGTTAAAGTGTGTGGATGGAGGCTGCTCTACGGTGCACTCTTTCTAAGAAAGTTAAAAATATCCAGTACCTTACCTAAAGATCTGATCTCCTGGCCTTTACAGTGGATGGCACAGTCTGAAATTCTGAAAGCAATTTCTTTTATTTTCCTGCAGAAATCTTCTCCAACATATTTGAGAAGTTTCTAATCACAAAGGCAGAATTCTTCAAGATTTACAATTTAAGTTTTGGTCTCAGTGTCAACTTTTTTCCTCCCTGGCTCTCAGAAAAGATAATTTGCTGTTCAAATAACTGAATGGAATTTTACATTTGAAGAACACTACTTGTGACTGCAGTCTCTTGACACGGAGTCCCATGACTAAATCTCATCATTAGTGACTTGGCAAGGTTGAGCTTGTAAGACAGCAGTGTGAATCCAAACAAATTTGTAAAAGCTTTGTTTTGCATTGAAAAACTTCAGAAACAAACAAACAAAAATACTTCCTCTTGAAGGTTTTTGTACACACACACATGCACATGTAGAAGTATTTTTCCCCTACAAGCTCCATCTGACATAAGAATTGATCMCAGGATTTGGGAGCTACAAAAATTCCAGTCTCATCTACTAGCAATTCACTTGTTCTTCCTATCACTCCCAAGGGCAACTATCTACAACAAAATTATCAAAGGTTTTCACATCTGTCTCTCCTTTCTGTGCAAATAAAAGTAGTTTTTCATGATGGTGGAGATGATCTGATATCGATTTGCAAGCTAAAGCTGGTTATGGCAAGTGCCTTGATTCAGAACTGTATGACCTAAGTTTTTCAATAAATAWAAATATATACGTATATCTTTGGTAATTATGAAGTAATTATTTCATATTTTTAAAGCCTTCCTTTAGGGGTTTATTTAATTGAGTTCAATGGAGATGATTTACATACTGGGGAGCATTTWTCTTGCTGTTATATTGTCCTCCTCAGCTTACAGTTGTATTTTATGGCTTTTTTTTTAAGAACTGCACTCATAGCATAAAAAACAATCTTTCAATTTGTTTTCCAAAATCTGCAGCCCAAAAGCGCTATTTTTTGGAAACGCAAGAATGAACTGAGATACAGTGCTTCATTAGTGCAGGCAGATTTGCAGCTGATATCCCCAAATGAAATCCAGGGAAATAAAATTCAATACTACTTTCCAACAAGCCAGTCTTAGGTTTACCCCAAATGCCTATTACTATTCAGCTTGCAGGCTCATCTCTGGCACTCCCTGTAGTTTATTCATATATTTCCTACATCGATTAACCTCTGTAAAGTCAATTACAAAGCACTATAATAATACTAATAGTGGCACATGTAACCACACCTCATGTTTTGAGAAGTTAGAACTTGTGACGTGAATTAWTAGATAACACATAGAAAAGTCACTTGGAAAAAAAAAACAATTATCATCAACTAAAGGAAATAACCCTTATCACACACACACAMAAAGTTGGTGCATRATTAACCTTTACAATGCACAATTATATGCTAGAAAGAARCAATSAAAGAAGATGAAAAAGCAACATGAGGGAACAAGCAGTGCCYTCTGGAAGRGCTATTGCATYATCACTGTGGTTTTACATCCTACTTAGTTTAACAGAACAACAAGCTATGTTAGGCCAATAGTTACTGAGGCAATCAGGACCATTGACATTACAAAAATCATGAAATTAACCCAAGGTTAGACTCACCTCCCCCTGCTTCTCACAGGTTCTATTATTATATGGTAATACATCCTGTAATAACATCTCTCTCAGATGATACCAATGTTTATTAATCTGTTTATTAATCTTTGGGTAATTAATATTGCTTTACAGCAGAACCACTGCATCAGATCAGAGAATACCCACCTTTAACCATGCCTAGGGAAGGGTTTAAGGTGAGAGGAAACATATGGCAATGCTTCTCCAGGATCCCCTCTGGCCCCCTCAGAGATTTGGCTCAGCGCCTGTGAGTGCTGTGAGCCAGGTGCAGGCCCTCTGCATAGCAGCCATCAGTAGGTGATGAAGAGTCATCCCCTTCCATAATAGTTAGGATACTGTAAAAACAAGTTGGATGGGATAATGGTTGATATTTCCGACAATGATCTACTGGAAAAAAGGTATTTTTAGCACTATTCCACCAAAAGCCAAACTCTGGAGGCACTGTCCTTCTCCTGCACAACACACAGCAGCAAGGCAGTATTTCATGCTGTCTACTGAATGCTGGACCAACCAWCCCCAGCAACACTGTGTGACATTAGCTACTTGTGTTAATGGCAGAATGATGTCTTCCCATTGCCACAGACATTACACACACTTTCCAGGAGAAAGAATGGGGAGGGAGACAATTTTTAAATCAAACTAAGTGCAAAAATTGTTAGAAATGGGCATCTTTTCCCACTCCAAAATCCTGTGGGCTTTTCTATGCAGCTTTGAGTAGCATTTGAGGCTTTGCAGGATTGCTGTAAGGAAGAACTACTTAGAGCTAGGCTCAAATTTTGTGCTAACCTGGCTACACACCTTATAAGACTGCATGATGGCATCCTGCTCTATACATGTTATTTTTTTAAGTCAACGTGGTCTAACTGGGTTTCACAACTGGGAGCATTTGTAAAGTGTGGCCTCTGTGCTGCAGGCAAATGAAACTGTTCTCCTTTCTTGTCAGATAAAAGACGAACCCCAGTTGAGGGCAMGTCAAAGCACCCAGGCCTGCCTGTGCATTGCCCACTCCCAGGGGCTTTTCCCTGGGTGTTAAGCAACCCCAAGATTATTCCCTTTGGTTATTTTGCTTCACTTTCAGGAATGCTGATGGAAGAATTACATTTGAGCTTTTGGTGCTGGTGCTGGTTCTGGTTAGCCTTGCCACAGAGCAGCAAGCAGTGGGATGAGATGCTGTTAGCATACCATGGCCTCCTCCCCATGCATCTCCATTGCTTCCTGCTGGGATAACTTGTACTGCTTTCCTTCAATACAGGAAGTGGGTCACAGATTTAAACAGAAACATACGGGATTAGAATTTCAGAGGGAAACTTCTCAGGCAGTACAAAGGGGTGAACAATAGCAAAGAGCATCTGGCTTTTGTTAAGATGCACAGTCCAGAAGGATTAGACCCACCCGGAAGGCTAATCAGTGTCATCTGATGCAGTCAGCTTGGTTCAGAATATGTCTCTCCGGTTTCTGAATGCAATATAAATAATAAATAAGATGACATGAACACCCCTAGAGTCACAACAGGGCTGCCMCAGAGTATAGCTGCCCAAGTCTGTTGAATTTAATGAGAAGACTGTAGAAAAGAAACCTCCCATGACAGAGCAACTCTACAGGAGAAGAGCATGACCTAAAGGTCATTTCACTGCTACAAACTGAAGTATGAATTTATAGTGACCTGTTGCTGAGCTACTTGAACTATTGCCTGGCCAGGTGAGTCAAGCAGCAACTCTCTTATGGAAAAAGATTTTAAAGGACTGGGAAAAGCTTTGAGYTTCACCAACCCATTTTGGTTAAATTAATTTGTAGGGAGCTTCTATTTGCCTCCTTCTCACCATCTGGCAATGCCTCAATACTGGAAATTCTCTACTTTAGTAACAAAAGGCTTCTGAAAAAGYCTGCTCAGATTATTTCTATCAATGAAGGAAAAATTTAGGAGGGAGACCTAAAAAAATGTATGGTGAAAAAAATAAACATAGGAAAGATCAATTTTTATAGTTAGCTTGACATGGAATTGTCTTCATATAAAGTCTTCCATAATAAAGTAACTATATGCACCACAACACACATGAGATGTCTCCCCCGTGTATATGCTACCTTAMTAATCAGGATATTCACCATAGCTCAAGGAGATTGAGTTCAGTTTCATCCTATGCCTAAGGAGATTCATAGTCTTTGGAGAGTGAGGCAATCACTGGAAATAGGCCATTTTGGGATGGGTTTGTGGGATCTGCTTCTAAAAATGCTCAGTTCTGAATAAAAAGTGAAAGGCCCATTTCTGCAGAAAGAGGTTCATGAAATCTGTAGGTGGGTACTCCTAGCACAGGTGTGAGGAAGCCAGTCAGGAGGATCCGATTCCACAGTTGCTTATGTGTTTTACATAATCTGGCCATCAAAAGAATGGAGATAAATAGGTAAATCATGGGAATTCTCAKCCATGGTCAATCATGCAATATCCTATTTCCAAGAATACATGACAATAGAGTTGAATAAGGGTATGAGGAAAATATATCTTTAAAGCAGCAGGATTCTTGAGTTTTGCTTTGTCACTCCCTCCCCCATTGCTACTGAGAGTATTTACAGTCTGGATTGCTGTTGATCTATGATACTAAAGGACTTCTTTTTATTAGACATTTCACTGATACTTCTCAGAGGAGATGGCAGATCAATAAAGCAATTGTAGTGTTTCAATGAAGAGAAGAAACAGGATTCAAAAATAGTGAATTCTGGAGCGTCCTTTTTCTTTTGATACCCCATGCCCACAGAGACCACCTGCTAGTTCAACCTGCCCACAACTTGTCCTGCCCGAGGTCACCAGGGACCTCCCTGCTGGACCTTTAGAGAGAAGGGCGGTCATTCAATCAACAGTCACTCAGCAGAAGGAAAAAAACAATTATATATAATTGTAGTAATGCCAGGAAAGAAATCTCAATAGTATATAACATTTTAAAGTGCAAATAATAGGCCACATGCAATGCAGGGTGTCTAAAATGAGAGTTCAGGGTCACAGGGAAAATTCAAATGCTGTATCTTGATTAAAAAAAAAAAGGAGAGAGAGAAAAAAAATCAATCAGTATGCACTCCCTAGGCGTTTCACCTCTAATTGAAGAGTGAATTGTGTTTACTTACCTGCTCATGTTCTTGACTGTCTCTCAGTAAATGGATCGTGATTATACTACATAAGAGTCAGGGTTTGACTTTCTCATGATCCCACAGGAGTGGAATCAGTAGAAATTCCACACCAAATGCAAGAAAGACTGAACCCTGCAAAAAAACTTTATTGTACAAAAGAGAAAAAAATATGTATTTTTAAATACTGATGGTAGCTCTTCCATTTCCTGCTTCCACAGTTGAAGAATGCAAAGGAGTTACCACCCATCTTAAAAAGGAAAAAAGAACTATTAATTGTATTGAGACTAGCAAAATGGTCAAGGACATTCAAGGAGATTGCAAACTACTGTTTTCTGAGTGTACTTAAAGTCATGCTATACCTCATGTAGATTTATATACATAGGAAGCATCTCAGACTTTTATATGATGCATATTTCTCAGGTCCTCAAGTTCTACTTGTTTTAAAATTGTTCAAGATCAACTGTAAGAGCAGCTTAAGTGAATTAAATGACACATGCTTTTTTTCTGGTAAACACATTTCCATTTAAACCTTGTCATCACTGAAGCTGAATGATGAACTTTATGCAGCATTTATGAATGAAGAAAAATTTATCAAAACAAGCTGGGAATTTGAGCGAACAYGGATGCAAAGAAAAGAAAAAAGCCACAGGAAATTAAAAGAGATTCTAAACCTTTCAGCCAAACCACTTTCTGTATGACTTAGTAAGCAAAAAAGCAAATAAAATTCCCCATTGCTTTACTATGATGGAGCAGATTTTTGGACTGTTATCCTTGCATTGTAGAAGGGTTTTATAGCTGGAGTGGCAATAATTAGGTAGAATGATCTGCACAGATCAAGAGGATTGCTGMGTATTGTGGCCACTACACCAATCGTTACCTTCCAGCAAGTGGCTGTGCTGTCACTAGACAGCTACATGCTGTGTTATACTCAGCTGTAGCACAACCTCTTAAACATGTTTTAGTTAGTAGAGGCTTTTAGCTGTGCGCAGTTGCATTTGGAACCTTATTGGATCAAGAGACTGGAGAAGTACCAACTTAGTTTGAAATGATGTATGACACCTCATTCACTAAGTTCTTTCAGGGTATCTATTTTAACGTGGCCTTAGSTGTCTTGGTCGTGCTAAGGTACCAGTATGTATTTTCACTAAACTCCTACAAACCCATAAGGCCTCACTTACCCATTAACTTGACCTGAAACAAGAGACTGGAGAACCAATGGAAAGTTCATTGAAAAATAGAGAGGACACCAAGCAGTTGGTAGAAACATGACCTTTCTCCATGAGGTCAAATAGCTTTATTGTGATTAAACACTACAATACAGTATATATCCATAAAAAAACTCTATAGTGTATATAAATTATTCCTTCCATTCAGTAATTCATTTTTTGTTTGTTTCTTTTTTTTTTTAAATTTCCATTACAGCTTTGGTACAATGTGATTTTATTATATTTTTAAATACTTTTAGCTTCACAAACTCAACACAAAGTACAAAACTAATCCGAATCAGGGATATTACAATCTACACAGTGGTGTTCAGTGGTAGGAAAAAATCTTACCTCAATGAATTCATGTCACTAGCTAAGCTATAAAGGCATACCTAGCAGACATGACAAAAATATGCACCATTAACCAGCAAACATTTTTTTCAAAATTAACTTTATTTTTTTACAGATTTTTCCAGCAGCAAATCACTTGAGCATAGTCAGTACTTATGTCCTCAACTGATTATCCTGTTGTGTTCCTCTTCTTTTGAAGGCCATGAGTTATTTGTCAAATAATGCACCGCTATCCTTTGTATATCCACACTAAGCCACAGTGTCAATACTTGACCTGCCACCCTGCATTGTTAATGCTTGCACAGTTTGTCCTGCAGCTGGCAGAAATAACTGGAACGTTATTGGAGGGGCAGTGTGGGGCAAGCAACCGTAGGTTGTTCTGTGGGGCAGGAGGTATGACATTACAGTAAACAGGCATTCCAGTGGCTGTAAGTGTTCCTTGACCTGATTGATTAGGTAGCATGATTGGTTGTTGATATGATTGTTGTGGCAATCCTTGAGAACCCTGGGTCATTGGCACCTGGACAAGATACAGAAACATTAAAAAAAAAGAATTAGTGAAGAAGCTGATTTTTTTTTCCCTACTATCTGCACTTAAGACATGTTCTGCCAGAAGAGACTTGTTCTGACACAACATGTTCTGCCAAGATGTGTCACTTTCTGCTACTCAGAATTCTTCTCATCCACTGCATAATTTTTCAGTAACAGATGGGTTAAGGAGAAATCGCTGCAGTCCTGGAYCTATTAAGGAGCTCTGTCATGATCTAGCTGAATGTGAATTTCCAGGATCAGTGCAGAGAGAAGACTCATCTCAGGTATATCTAGGCCATTTAAAAGATCTAAGCCTTTAGCCTGATCATTAACCTTTAAAATACATTTTCAGTATAGTAATTCTGAAAACTCAAGGGGCTAATTTTACCCACAAGCAATTTGCCCCATTCCCATCTGGGTTGCTACAGTGTTTTTAGAGAAGTCAAGGGAAAAGATGACAGGCTGCTCAATCAGTGCATTCTATTAAAATGAATTAGAAGTCATTTAGTTTCTTAGTTTTCCAGAGAGATCATTAGAAACACACGCATASGCCACCTCACACGTTCTTGTCATATCTCACAGGAGCCTGGCATAAAGTTGGTAAGATAAAGAAGTCTAGGTGACTTATGGATTTGGTAAAAGTCAAGTTATCTCCTTTCCTCTCCCTGAAATTCAATAAGCATAAACCTGTCTGACTACAGTTTGGTTTTAGTACAGATGGTGAGTCCTTCTCTCTTAAGGCAGTGGCGAGAGTCTGCGTGGACAAGTCATGTTTAACTGCATCAGGCAAAGTTCTCAGCATCATTACAGAGAAAAACAATGCAACAGCAAAGAAATAAATAATTCCTGCCTCTTTTTTATTTTTTTTACTTCACAGAGGGAAGTATAATTTCTTCACGCCTTGCAAAGATTTACTCACACTACAGGCATTAATAAATAGTTCATGTAATGCATTCTCCATTCAGAACGAAAATTGAGATCACTAAGTATATGCAAACAGGAAGCATTTGACTTAGAAGAGTACTTATGAGGAGGCCTCCTGCTGCATATTGTCATGATGAAGAAGTAAAGACCATTCTGTGATATGAGAGCTTAATTTAATTAAACTTTCTCCAAGGAAAGCAGTCTTCACCACTTCCAAGTACCTGATAAGACGACATGGCTGGATACTGCACCATCATGCCTTGCACCTGATTTCCCTGTTGATTATTCATCAGGCTCTGGCTTTGGGGAGGCTGCTGCATTCCCATGAGACCCTGGAATCCCTGCTGCTGATTAGGCAAGACAGGCTGGTAACCTGGAAGAAGAAAGTTATTGGAAATAAGCTTCAGTTTAGAGGGCCCAAATTAAAACTGTTCTAAACTAACAGCAAGAGATCTTGTCATTTCACCCTGCATTAGTCAAAAATCTGCTCCAGTTCTAGAGAAGCGTTGCTAGAAATAAACATCTAAAAAAATAAACATGTCATGAGTTGACAGTTCTTCCACCCCATGCTAGAATCAACCTTGAGGGACGCTTGATTGTGGCGAATGACATAAAGCCCTGAATAGATCGAGGGTGCTAATGACTTCTGGCTATTGCCTCAGAGGCAAAACTGCCATCAGCTTCAATGACACCAATATCTAGCCTTTACGACCTAATCCGTCAATTTACTTGCTTGGTTTCAAGATTATATTTCAGAGAGCATTTGTGTCTTACCTTATGATGCAGCTCTCTAGCAGGGTGTACGCAGAGCACGCTTTATTTACTCAAGAAAAACACATATATACACTTTGGTTCTTCCTTGTAAGGTTATGATTAGAGCGTGTTAAGGGTCTGTCCTACTTGTTTGCTGGCTGACAAAAGAGGAAAATCATAACCTAGGGAATATCTGGTTCTCTCCTTTGCTCTGTGGGACCACTGCCGACAAAGCAGGGAGGGAAAAATGGTGCTTCTGTTTCAGCCAACTAACAGTTCTGCATTCAAAGTCACCACAACACTKCAGGCTTCCTGCTGGGACTGCTCCTTTAGGAATACGTGAGAAATGGGCAAAGTCTGGATGCTCTGGAGTGCAAAGCTGCTAATGAAGCAGAAGTGTAGAAGGGAAATAAAATGTGAGCAGTGTGCTGTTTGACAGCAATACGATCCAGCCCGAGAAAGAGCCTTGGCTGGACAGAAATGGGCTGGCTGGGTGAAGCTAATAATGAAAAGCTAAGGATTTTGCATAAAAAAGTGGGATAGGAAAGGAAAAACAGAAAGATCCTGTCTGTCCTTGAAAAATGCAGGCAGCCACAGTCATTATAAATCTATGAATATTTTTTCCTTAAGACATTCCTTGTCCTCTAGCATTCCTATTTTTTTAAAACATTTAGTTATGCACTGCACTGTTAGCTCTGTATTGATGATCTCAGAATAAGCACATTTCAGGCAAAGAATTATCAGAAGGAACAACGCTGTGTTATATAAAAAAAAATGTGTGTCACGTCTGCTCAATTTATATTCATGAATACAAGTATATGGTTCAATATACTCCACAAACTGGAAATCATAACCTGGGTATTTCTTCATTATGTAAAGAAAAAATGAAGTAAGCGATGTCTCTGTTTTTGCCAGTCTACCATGAACTGAAAGCTTTCCCTTAAATTKTGACGCAAGAGAAATGTAGGTACAGGTACCTCTGATCAATTTTTTGGCATTAAAGATGCCTTTTCCATAGATATGAGATTACTGTCTCCAGTCAACTGAACCAAATAAAAAAAAATGAATTCCATGAGTGATTAACTTGGCTGGGATGTCGAACACCTCCCAAATGCACCAGATTATTATACATTCAAATATGTTCTTTTCCTCAGCACAAACACAATGTCAGCACATTTTTAGTCACAAAAATTACCAACATCAAAAGTGCTGTAACTGAATTTACAGGAGGCTTATGCAGCAATAACAAAATTTGCAGTCCTCTTCTGCTCCTGTATACCAATTATAGAGGAGAGAGGAAAAAAGACAGAGAGAAAGGACAGAAAAAAAAAAAAAAAAGCCACCACTGTTCTGGCATTTGCAGGAGTGGAGTGAAATAAAACTGGAAGCAACAAGAGCCAGTTCATTTTATGTCAACTTGTGGCTATGAAAGTAAGTCCCAAATGCTGCAACGAGCTCCGGCTTGATGGCAGAGGAGGGACCGAGCGAAGGCAGATGGTCAGTGTCACCAGGCTGTCGATCTGGGCTCACGGCGCAGGACGGGGACACGGCAGTAACCGGCCTTGTGCAGAGGCCAGCAGACAGACACCACCATAGGGGTCAGGAATAGGATTCTGTCATTTCTCATCAATTTAACTGCATGGCCATTATTTTAAGCAGACTATTGCTCACACTCTGCTGTGTGTTGTTACGCACAGGTGTTTCTTCCCCTCAGCTTTGTGCTCCATGGTCACCAATATGGTGAATTTGTTGCCTGCTACAGACACGCAATATAAGCTGAAATTAAGATTGTCTATAGACCTGGCCTTAYGCTGAACATAGAGGCACCGTCTCACTGGACATTACAATAACATGAAGCCCCTGCCCTGCTAAAACTAACTCATGAAACGCTCCTCTATATTACTAAATATATACTGGTTAGTACACAGTAAAAGTCCTCTACATTTTGGGTGAAGGACTGCAGAAAAGTGGAAGAGTTATGAGCTGAGGCCCACTGAACTATGGGTTATTATTTTAATGATCTTACTGCTTTTCAAGGACTTAAGCAATTTTTCCTGTCCATGACRTACATGAATCTCTTCACTCTTGTTCCTACATGCAGAGTCCTGCTATCTCCCCTTGGAGACAAAAGGAAACCTCTTTTTCTGCTTTCTATGTGAGCTTCACAATGCTCTGAAAGATCTAAACCTGACAAGGTGCACAAACATACTTCAATTTAGAACAGGGGCTGTGCAGTATTAAAAAGGTGAATTCCTTTATCCACAATAGGATCTGTAAGCAGGAGGAAAATGTTGTGGAAAAAAATAAAATAAAGCTTCTCTCTGTTACTGTAGCAGGCTGCTGCTCTAACACAAAAGCATGAGGAAAGAATGGCACACTATGAGGCCATCCATTTGTACAAGAAGTTGTTAACATGAGAAACTGGTCTGAATTTTCTACTTTCGCAAGCCAAAGTATCACATAAAATTTGAAAAAGATCGTTCTGAATTTGCTGTGTTTTGATGTCCTCATATATTTTTGCACACTGGTCAGAAAAAGAATGGAGAGAGAACTGAAACTGTGTAACTGAGA
Organism: Nothoprocta perdicaria; assembly: GCF_003342845.1. NCBI lineage: Eukaryota > Metazoa > Chordata > Aves > Tinamiformes > Tinamidae > Nothoprocta > Nothoprocta perdicaria. The sequence goes on along the minus strand of NW_020456165.1, from coordinate 594,276 downwards.
GCCTTACTATATCAATCTTTCAGCAAAGCTCATGGAAATATATCATTCTAGTTATCTTAACTATATGTAACTATATATAACCTTATCTATATCTTTTTTTTTTTTTTTTTAAAGGAGACAGACTATGAAGAGATTGCTATTCCTCCAAAGCTATTTATTTTGTACACACACAGCAGTTTCAATCCTGAATTCAGCTTTGCCATGCTTTTGGCATGCTATTTATTTTTTYGATGAAATGAAAATAACATAGTGTTCTCAGCAGGTTTGGGTATGGTATAATGCATGAAATCCATCCATCGCTGGGTATTTTGGAGGTACCCGGGTATCAGGAAATGCATGGAAACAGGAAGTTGCACCATGCTTTCTCCAGAAATAGTTCTCTTTGTGCTTGCTCTTTTACTCATTAGCTTTCATACTACATAAAGTGTAATCCTTAAAAGCCTCTTTACTGCCCCCTGAGAACATACATACGTGGGTTATTTTCTAATGGCAGTACACATCAGATGAACCATCCTATTACTGCAAGCTCCAGGGCCTCTTTACTGCAATTATACCCTCCTGCTCTATGTTATCTCTGCTACAAAGGAGGATTTTTTAAATCAGGGCAAACATAAGAGACATTGTTAAACAACCAGAGGAACATATCGTGCACAGAATTTCAATGAATGCCTCAGAGGAAAAATGAGCCTTGCATTGCAGTCTAAATGGAAGAGGCCGTCATTATTATCAAGGTAATTCTCTGAACTTTTACAGCCTGTATCACCATGCTGACAGTCAACTAACTTAAACATCCCTGAGGGAGAAAGGCTACATGAAAGGCCCACAAATGTTTTAATTTCTTAATGAGGCTATGGAGCTTAAAATATAAAATGCAGGGGTCTCCCACTCCTGCCAGGAGCGTCACCCACAGCTGTAATTAAAGCCTGTTTGGTGCTCTGCTGGCCTCAGTACATACCCATCACCAACAGCACATCCACGTTTGGAGGGACTGTTTCATTGCTCATCTTAGATTTGAGGCATATAGTAGCAAGACAGCTTTGTAATATCTGTATCAGCACTCTGGGTAAAGAATAATCAGCACTTTGGATACAGAAAATTTTCCTTGGCAGGTGTCCCCTAGCTGCACCATCTTGCTGCACCATCTTGGAAATCTTGCTGCACCATCACCACTTGACCTTTAGGGGCCTTTCCATGTAGCCCTATTCAGGATAACYGCACAAATTCAGAGTGGTTCTGGTGCGAAATGAAGGGCTCCCCTGTGCCCTTCTTGCCGCACTCAGTTTAGTGCTGTGACAAAACTTCAGTGCAGCAGCAAATGTGGGAGAGGACCAAAGCGCAGGTATTTCAGTAACGTGCTGCAACAGCTGGGACAAGGCAAGCCCGGGAGGAATYGGAAGGGGATCCCTCAGCGGGGTAAGGGGGGCTGGTGCAGCGCTGCACGGAGCTGGCCGGCACCCTACCCTAGCACCCTAACCCCATCCGGCCCCTCTGGCCTAGGCTGCCTCCTGCRGTGCCGGCTCATTCCCAGTGCAGAGCAGCTCGGCACCCGCCTGCAAGCACCACCAGCAGTGCCAGGAAAGAGGGAGCAGGAGCCAACAAAAAYGGTCACTCCTAGCAGAGGAGAATTCATTTATGCTTACAAAAGACTGGTAAAACGGGAAGGGTGTAGAAGAGAGAGCTACAAAATGGCATCTCTTTTTCAGAGAACCAAGGAGCTAACTCTGCTCTATTTATTCAAAAGGGAAAGGAGTATGTGCTGGAAGACAGCTCTTGAACAGAATGGAAAAAGGTACAATCAAATTACAGGTTTGGGAGACAAACCTAGAAATGCTGAGATTAGAAATAAAGCATGAAGTTTCAACAATGTCTATAATTAGCAAGGGACAAGTTGCCTACAGAGGAAGCATATTTGCTATCACCTGAAATCTTTAAAACAAGGATGGCTAACTTTCTAAAGATACTCACCAATTTAACACGAAATTCTGTGAATAAAGATACAAGTATGCTCTGTGTCCAGTAGTATTCAAAGCATTAAATTACATAATCAAAATGGTCCTTTCCAGAGTTGAAATATATATGAAAATATTAAACTAGTTAGTTCTTAATACCTTTTCTATTCTCCAATTAAAAGGATTAACCTTTGCGTGTGCATCCCAGCTCCTCTGCCCTCTCTGGCCTTCCCTGGATCACACACTGGCATTGGGACAGGCTTCACTCCACAAGCAGAGGAATCACTTGTGCATGGTGGATATTCTGTGGGCTATTTCTGGCCTATTTGTCTTTGCTTTGCCCRACTCGAGGAATGTTCAGTAGGTTTTGCAATTTGAAGAATCTGATCAGAATCATTCCCCACAATTTGGTCAAGATGGTTTTTCCTTTCTAAAATGAGGTATGGCTAAGGTATAGAAGCCACTAGATGTGGTCTTTGCTTTGTAATCCCAGAAACTCATAACTCCTGGTGTAAATTACTAGAGAAGACAAAATGTCATTGTACAACTGCAGTTTAGTCATGCACATATCATCAGTAAATTTGGTGAAGTTTTTGGCAGCTCACTTATTTGCCAAAAGCTCTGAGTTGGTCCATCCCAAAGTACGGGCAAAACTAGAAGGAAGAACAAAAATGAAGCAAGCAGTTTGGAAAGATCAARCACTTTGTCTTGACAAAAAGAACCTTTGGATTCTCAAACACCCTTTAAATGCTATCCATAAAATATGAGGGAAGAAAGTAAAGTTGGGGAAGTGGGCCCTGCTCTCCACTGACTTGCTTTTCAGACAGTTAGCCAGGCTGTGGTAGGCTCACACTGAAATGCCTTCCCAACAAAACTGAGAACAAGCGTTTGAGGGAAGCAATTTCTACCATCAAGAACAAGCCCCCCATACGGCAGGGGTCTGCCAGTCCCTCCTGCTGAAGCTCTTCCATTTGTATGAGATACTGGAGTATTTCTGACTGGAATTGCAACCAGATGTTCCACCTCCTACAGAAACATCGTAATTATCGGCTCTAAAATCTTTCCTATATATTGTTCAGGCTAAAGGATTATTGTTCCAGAGTACTATGCTCAGAGGGGCTTCTCATGTCCGTGCATTAGGCACCAGATATGGGTGGCTTCTGAAGAAAGCATTTTTTCATTATAAAGCTGGTCTTTACTTGGCCAGTTTCACCACAAATGATAGACTCAAAGTCCCATATAAAACACAGCTATAAAATTAAGCTGATATTGACTTCAGCCTCACCCTTAAATGTCTGCARTTGGGAAGACTCCCACAGCAGACACACTCATTAATGTCTCCCTGCTGGTGTGTCATTTTCGGTATGAGTCTGAAAGCTTAAACTGCATTTTGTGCAGCTGGAATCCAAAATGCTTTGTAAAAAAATCTGTAGTTTACACTTAGATCTAAAATCCAAGACATGCTGTAAACCAAACCTGCAGCAGTTGATCAGTCCACTCCTACTGTGTCTGCTTTCTCTTTGCAATATACTTAAAAATGTCTTGACCTACCAAGATATTTGGGCTTTATGTTCAACTCAAAGATATCATGGATAATTTACGGGTGTAAAGTGGATATCATGTGAGCTGGAGGGACAAATACATAATAGCTTAATGCTAAAAATCTGTCCCCTTCCTCTGAAAACATGCCAGCATGCTATTGTTTTATCAAGTTTGCACCCACACACAAAGAAAAAAAAATGCTATGCTACCAGTATAAGGGTCTGAATGAACAAGAGACAACTAGGAGGTACAATATGACTCACAACACAGAAAATAGCGCATGAACTGATAAATAGAGCAGCATGYGGACTCCTGCCTCCATACCACCCTCTGTAGTCCACAGGCACCAAATCTCAACACCATTAGAAGCTTTTTCAAATAACTGGCTTAAAGTTAGACTTCTTTCATTCAAGGTACCATTCAGCCTAAAAGCAAATCCCRCCCCAGCAGTACAGTCAGCAGGAGAAAGCATGGGATAGTAGGCTTTTTTGTTTTTTAAACTTAAATTAATGACATCAATTCCTCCACAATGTATGTGATTAAACCATTTCTTAGCTAGCAGCACTCCAGCTATAGTCACTGAAAACATAAGACACTGTAAATATTCCTAAACTGATCACARTGACAGAGACTTGAACAGCTCTCCATGAAGTTGTGGTTACAAGACAACAGGATTTTAAATTTGGATTTTTCAATACGCAATTACTGCCAGGATCTTAGTTCCCTGCTTCCTTAAATTACCCTTAGCTTGCTAAGGGCACATTCACGTCTCCTGAATCTGGTAACAGACCRACAACCACATTTGTTAGTGGACCCCAGAGAAATAACTGTGTTCACCTGCACTAGGGAACTCAGCAAGATTTTGCATCAGAGAGATACGAGCTGGAAAGATTTACTATTACAAGGAAATGAAGAAAAATATTGATTAGAAGAAAGCTTGTCTACTTCCCTCCCTCCCTCCCTTTCTCTCTGCCTTACAGAACTTTTTATACTATAAAATCAATAGCACAAAAGATGGCATTAAGACTCTCCTAGCTTCAGAAGAAGGGAAAATCAAATTTTTAAACAGGCTGAAATTCTGCATTACTTCCAAGCAACTATTTTGTTAAATTTGGTAAAAACTGCTGATGAAGTAGCAAGATACAAAAGAAAATGTTTTGTGGATAACTACTCTGAAATCCTCACTATGTCTAGTTATGTCCAGTTGTTAGCACAAGATCTAGCTGAACTGTCCCATCTTGTCCTTTGGTTTTGGTCCTCCTAGAAGCGCTGTGTGAAATCCAGTTTTTACCTGTTTCACCATCTCAGAGACTGGGAAAGGCTGAGGCATAGAGCATCTGAGGAACTGGGAAAGGCTGAGGCATAGAGCATCTGGGGAATGGTTTCACATGTTGTTCTAGAGAAAACAAGGGGTTCTACTGCTAATGAAAGGGAAAAACAGAAGGATAACACAGCCCCCATAGCTAGGCAAACCCTCATCATTCAGAAGACTTGCAGGATCAGGGCCTCACAAATCTACTTCTAAASACACTTGTCCTATATAAACTGGAGAGTAAGTTACATTTGTACAAGAGCTTAATAGTGCCTCGTGCACAGGCTTTTCTCCAGTAGCAGCATAAAATAAACRGCTTTATCTTCATGGTAGACGGCCTTGGGTTATAGTTTAGATTATTCCAGTAAGAAATGATGAAATTAACACTGCTAACACATGTGGAATTCAGCAACATCCAAAGCAACATCCACTACATTTTCTTTTACTTTTTTTTTTTTTTTTTTCCTGTCTGTTCCAGGTTCTGAGTGCTGGACACAAGAAATAGCATGATTTGAAAAATACATGGATACGTCTGCTCACTGTCCTGTGGTGGTGGTGGGGATTGTTTTTAGGATGGCCATTGCACCATTATTTATAGCCTCATCATCCTTTTCATCAAAACAACTACCTTTACGGCAAACATGTAAAATCTTGGGTAGAATGAAAGCAGATTTATGAGTCACTTCGAAATGCATATCCCTATATCAATTATTTATCCAAACCTTAAAAGACTTGTTTTAAAACTTAGTGATCTCACTATCAAGCAAAAAAAGCCCAGACAATTAAGAGGTATGATTAAATACTTTCATTATATACCTAATAAAATCACATACTGTAACATCTTCTGAGACTAAAATTTTAATTAAGGCAGGCTGGCATTTTGGCTTCTCCTCCCACTATGTTTCAAAGGAACAGCAGGTAAGGTCAAACAAAAAGCTCATGTGATAAAATTGCATGAGAGCACTCCTCAGAGACCTGGCATTATTAACAAGAACATGAAGAAGGGCACAGTTGAACAGTTCAAAGATAAATGATTGCATTCAGTTTACTTTTTGCTATCAACGGGAGAACCTGAGAGAGCTGTTATTTGACAAGAAATATATACCAATAGGCATCAAAAGGAGCATGAATGGGTACAAATATAGGAGAGAGTCAAGGCTGGAGAAACATTCTGCTTCAGTTTGAAATCTGTGTTTATTCTTTTATTTCTCTACACAAAGGATTTCCAAATTATAGGGGCAGTTTTAAGAACAACTTGCTATTGGTAAATGGCTTGATGCCAAAACCAAACTTCTTGCTGGGAACCTAAAACCATATTATTACATGAGACTTTAATCACTTATTTCACTTATTTCCTCTTTTAAATATACTTTTGTTTTATGCTTTGAAAACAAAACCTTTGAAAACATTTCTGCTCTTCAAAACCTTTTACAAAAATTTTACTCTTCTCTTTGAWGATAAATCTGAWGATAAGGGGGCACTTCTTACAGACRGGGATATGTAACTCAAAGCTTCTATACAGTTCAGGAAAGAAAATCCTATTTTTAAGGCAAAATCCTTTTATCTCACTACAGTAAAAATACAGAGGGAACAGCCAGCTGCAAGCAAAAATAATTGCAACACAATAATGCAGGGTTCCATTACAGCAGTATAATTCTGGTGAAGCAGCTGATCCAGGATCTTGGCACTTACCCAGAGCCTGGAGCCTGACTCAAATGCATTAACCCAGACAAAGCATGTGCAGCTGCTTTGGTAATCTGAAGCTTCTGCATTTTATTGGAGACCAAAAMGAAAAAAAAAAGTCACTCATCCAGCAAATGACACGAGAGATATATAGAGTGAAGGGGAAAGTATTTTATGCTTTTGAACTAAGGTAATCCATGGGGTCATGTGAAAGGGCTCCATAGCTTGGAGAAGACGGACTCTGGGGGAGTTTGCCTTGGCTAGCATGGTGATTAAGGGCTGAAGCTGGAGGGAACAGGCAACGTGGCTGCGCAGAGCAGCCGAGGCGCCTGCATGGAGGTTGCTGATGGACTTAGAAAGCAGTAAGAGGACCTAGAGAGGTGTGAAGCCTTCTGGTGCTCAGAGAGCTCAGCTATCAACTGTCGGCACTGCAGCCCCGTAAGCAGTTCCAGGGACAACAGCAAGGTCTGAACAGTGCTAGAGAAAAGCCAAAAATAATTCATCTGCTCTCAGTCCCTTTATGCTAATCCTGCTGACATTAATGGGAATTAACACTGACTCATGGACAGGCTAGGAGATCCTTCTGGATAATTTTGGATTGCTCTTAAGAAAGCTTTACTGCTTAAAGACCAGGCTAGATGCAAATCTAGTCATAGTCCTTGCTGTAACCCTGGCTTATAGTCTGCTGCACTTTTTCTAGGGTTTTGGAATAGCTAAAGCACAACTCAAACCTGATCTAAAAGCCCATTACTGTCAATACTAAGATTCCTCTCRTATATGACATGCTTCAGATGTTGCTTCATATTGAAGGGTTGTACCTAGAGAGATGCCCTTTCCAGCAAAATATTACCAAGGTCTCCCTTTTAGAATGACTGCACATTATGTGCAGGATTTTTTTTTTCTAAATTAGAGACATGCCGTTCACATATTCTTGCTATAAAACTGAACTTTTTAAAAATCCAAGATTCACGGTGATTTGCTAAGAAAAGAAGCCTATGATTAGCTATTCTATTACGAAAGGAAAGGAAAGGAAAGGAAAGGAAAGGAAAGGAAAGGAAAGGAAAGGAAAGGAAAGGAAAGGAAAGGAAAGGAAAGGAAAGGAAAGGAAAGNGGAAAGGAAAGGAAAGGAAAGGAAAGGAAAGGAAAGGAAAGGAAAGGAAAGGAAAGGAAAGGAAAGGAAAGGAAAGGAAAGGAAAGGAAAGGAAATTCATGGCTTTGCTCTTTTTTCATCTCTCTAGGTAAAAATTTCCTTTTGCAGAATTGGGAAATGTAACCTTCATTACAAATTCAAATATATTCACTTTCACATGTTAATATTTTTCCTAAAAATGGTAATTTGCTTTTCTTAAGAGCAAGAATATCTATACTGTATCCAGTGAAAACTTAAACTCAGCATAACTGGCACAGACTTAAACTTTGTTTAATCTCTGTGTATGTTTACCTACATATCTGTATCAGTGGAAACAYGTATCAACTAAAATGCATATTCTGGAAAAGTTAAATAGTAGTCTATTTGCTCCGAACACCGAGATCTGCATAACCACCTGCTTTAAAGCAAAGCATGAGGTGGTCTAATGCTTTCTGTACATACAAGAAGCTGGAAGCACATATTGCCAGCTAACTTAACTCATCGATATGCAGTCTGATACTCACTACATATGCATGTGTCTGCTTGTACAGTCTTATTCCGTGGGATACTAATTATCTGCAACTGCCTATCCATTATTTATCAAATCCTTAAGGACTGTGCATAATGGSACAGTTAGCTAACTGAACAAAATTAGATGCCAAAAAAGAACAAATACRAAAACATGAGGATCAGATTTGAGAAAGGACAAAGTATCTATAACCTGCAAGCCCACAGGTTCACTGAATTTCAGCGGCTGCTCTGTGCACTGAACCATTTTGCTCTCCTGGATTGTTCCCAAATAAAATAACAGCAGGTATGAGCAAAGAGGCTGTTTATCTGCCACGTGTTAAACTACGACTTCCTCCGGCTGTTGCTGAAATATCTATAAGCACAAGCTAAGAATAAACTCCTAGCAGGCCAGCTACGGTACATACTTCTAGGAACAGCAGCAGTCTCTGCAGTGAATATTGCGTATTCTTAAATAGACAAGATGACTGGAGACTGAGAAATATGTGTCTAGAAGTAGTAATTTGCCTAGAGCGAAGGAGCAAGCTTCAGGCAGATCTGCACAAAGCTCTTCCTTGGAAAATGGACCAGAGGTCTGCGCTCACGCTCACAGGCACCTCCTGAGCAGTGATCACTCCGACAGCCAGCATGAACCAACAAAATCACATCAGTGACTGTCCATATGCTCCTCCTGCTTCCTTCCCTCTTCATGCTCCCAGGCAGTTTCATTTACAGTCTCCTGCCCATATCCTACACACTTCAGGAAGGCTGCAGGGTGCTGGTGATGCAGGGGTCACAGGTGTTGTGTTTTATTGAGGGCACAACTGTGTAAATGCTTCCTAACAGCATAATTCTCACTAATGGTCTCTGCTTTCCATCCTTGCAAGCGGGGCTTTGTTTTGCAGCTCAGCCTTGAGCAGAAGTTTCACAAATGGGACACCAAGTGAAATACCACCTGCAGCAAAAGCACTGCCATTGCCTGCTGGCTCTCCTCTCCCCCGGCCTTCTGCGTACACGTATGGGCTAACACACCAAATCACTGAGCATGAGAACTTGCGTTTATTTATTTACCTATACCATACGGGCACAGCAAGTTATGAGCTGCGTCCCCCAGCTAGATGCAGACACACAGATGATGCTGAAGCCAACAGGACTTCGAGGGAGCATATGTCTGCCCATATGGGCATGACAAAAAATCTCATCTCTTYGGAGTTTACCCGTGCAGAACACAATCCGAAGATTACTGAAGTCAGCAATCAACTTTAACTGAGAGCACTCGCCTGCAACGTGGTGATTACTCTGGTCCTGGGACAGCAGAGCCCTTAAGCATTTGCTTAACTGCAAGCATGTGAGTAGGTGATTTCTGAGCAATGATTTATAGGCTTGAGAACACTTCTGGAGTGAGGCCAGAGAACTCAGCACCTTGAGGGGTGAAGTCTCCARTGGGCAAGATTCTGACCATTGCCTCAGATCGTAACCATAACATTCCTTAAAAGCTGAAGAGAGATTTGGCCAGGAGGCATTAATTAACCTAAGAAAAGCAAGGCCCCACTCCAGTAAAATTCAGCTCCGAAACATCTGAATGCAAATCATTGCTTCAATTGCCTTTTGTGCATCCCCTGCTTAAACCACAATCTGGAGAGTGGGACATGGTGGGGAAAAGGAACGGAGCACAGATGCACATACAGCTGCATACGCACACAGATATGTGTATATATATAAAAATATTATATATATATACGAAATATATATATATATATTTATGAAAGAGTCACTAAAACAAGCACTGGCTAGGGACCATGAGATCCTGGCAAATAATAAAACAAACTGCAACCAGAGAGGAGTCTAACTTCATTTGCATGGCACAGGCACAGAGTGATCCTGATCAGGTCTACCTTGTAAGTAAACCCTTGGGACTGCCTCTGTTGTCATGCTCACTTAATTCTGAAGAGCCGATGAGGAAATTGGGTCAGGCCTTTTCGGCAGCTAAAACAATATAAATGTAAAATAATATACTGGTTTCTAAAACTTCAAAAGCTTTTGTTTGATTTAAATTAAATACATATCTAAAATCAAATGAAATAGTTAAACTGTCACTAGGCAATTTGAAGTTTTCCTTTAATCTGCTGCGTTATCATTTTGTGAGGAAAAAAACTAATTTTGGAGGAGTCATTTCATTTTTTCAAATTGGCCAAGAAATCTGCAAAATCACTTATTCACACAGTTCTTCAAACTCTTTTGAAAAATCAAGAAGCTAAATCCAAGTTTTCCAAATGAATACTGTATCTGCAGAATATACCCATTGGTAAAGTGCAGGTGACTGTATTGCACTGGGTAGGCAGAATAATATGAATAACACAATAAAAATGAAGAGAGTGGTGGGGGAAGATTTCATGGTGGATTTGCTCTTTACTTTTGTCCTCTCTAAAGCGGGTTTAGTGACCCTTTTACTTTCTGGGCTCGAGCAAGTGAGTGATTCTGTGAAGTCTGGAGTCAGGACTGYAGGTAACAGATGTCAAAATGTTCATCCAGGACAGAGCTGAATTCAGGACCCTGGAAAAGTTCTCTTTGCCCTTGCTAGCCCTGCAGAGCACCTCAGGCAGCTGGAATACTCCTGCTGTAAAAGGATGTTTGGGTTAACCCATCCGGGGCAACAGCTTGAGAAGGCTGATCTACCAAGTACAAGGGTCTTATTTGCTCTGGGAAACCCACAGCTGACCCCTATATTTTCCCCCCGGTATCTGGACTTATGCAACTGTAAAGGAAGAATTGACTTTTTTTAAGCAAAATCAGGAAGTGTTAACACAATTCAAACATAGAAAAAGATGTATATTTGCAAGGGATTTGCTGTGTCTGCTCTAGGCCTAGGCAGGGGCTAGAGCTCCCCTCAGAGCTGCTGTGGAGCTTTGGCTGCCCCATGGCCTACTTTCAAAGGTCCACAGCCCTAGCAAAGCAGTATCTACAACCTTCATGGCAACAGGCATTTGCAAGGCCTGAAAACATGATCAACACTAAATGTTCAGAACTATGGAAACTGCACAATAAAGACCATAAACACATAGGCTCTTAAATAGTATAAATATTTAAAGTCCTGGCTGGTCATGGGTGTGGGGTCAAGGTAGATTTCTGAAGTCAGTAGCACAACTTTTTCCTCACATTTATCACTTGTCATGGGAGACAAGTCTCTTGTAGAACAGCAGATACTTCCATGTATCCTCCATCCTTTGCTGTTCTGGGCCTTGGTTGGTCCTACAGAAAGATCTCTGCATGTGGAGAGGAATACCTGCATTCCCACAGATGGSATTCCTGAAGCTAACACAGCTCTGCACTACCACTAAAGTCTACCAAAAATATCTATTTCCTGCTTATGTGGTTGAGATTGGGTAACAGACTTTATATTTTTCTATTGGGGCCACTCAAAGTCAAACCACAAAGCAGCTGCCAGGGAAGTGTTTCCCTGTAAAGATTTACAGCATGCAGTTCTGAAGTGGTAGCTAATGTTCCTAGCCAATCTGCTGAAAATGTCTGTATAGCAAAAATTTTTGAAGAGAAAATCACAGGATATGTAAACACACATCTGCACAATGTTCTTTAGCAACTAGTGCCTCTTCTGAGAGAAAACCTTGAGGAAGAACATTAACTTATGTAATTGAATAGGGAAAATGCAAGTCATACCTTTAGACTATGCCTCATGAGAAAGAACTGAATCTATAGCCATAAACTTTCCTTACAGTGGAGCCATTGTTCATTTTCAAACAATCAGCATAATTTTCAAACTAAAATAAAACAAAACAAAAAACACAAAAGAAAACGGAAGAATACAATCCTTACACGTTGGTAAATTTATCTGCAGCATATAAATAATTTCTTAATTATGAAAACTGACTTATTTATAGACTTTGTTTTCCTATTGTGGAATGAACTATTGCTTCAATTAAAAGAAAAGTACAGCTTTTCATCACAGGAGAAGCTGTGGCAAATTACTTCATAAATATTAACTGATAGTTTAGACACAATCATAAAAAAAACAAAGAGTCATTTTACTGGCTATGCTTAAAACAGCGTAGTCAATKCCAGAGCATTCCTGCGAAAGAGGAATTGTGGTGAAACTTTTGCTGCAGGAAGCTCCCCAAACAGCTAACAAACAGATCTAGTGCTTTGGAAGGGGAAGAAAATTTGCAGGACAAGCTTGTGGCTATGCAAAGCTTTTGGTGATATTACCAGGAATTTYCATGGATGGGAGGCTGAGCTCTTGACTTGAAGCAGTGTCACCTAATGCATTTGGGGTAAGACGATGGCATGAGTAGATCTGGTCTTCACTTAGTGTGTCCAGCTGCTGGGACACATGGGACTCCCCTCTGCCTAAGCCAGGGTGCCACGTCACGACTCTGACCATCCCTCTGCCACTCATGCTCCCAGCTGTTTCTACAATCCAGTGGGAAAGACTTCCACATCAAAGAATTAATGAACCTTGGGCCATAACTAACTATTTGTGACGTCCTTGTCTGCAGCTGCCTCCCACCTCCGCATTTCCTTGCCTATTATTTTAAATCCAGACAACTGATTAGTTCAGCTGCTATCCTGCACAGGTAGCAAATAAGCTCTAAGCAAATAAGTCTCCTGCATCTTCCCTCACATCCTGCTTGTTGCAAAATCTCCATGGCCCTGGATCTCTGCATAGCTGCAGCTCTTGCTACATGGCAGAACTCAAGAGGAAATATTATAAAACAAAGCATTCCCAATGGCACAAACTATTCAAGGTAATGAAAATTAAAAAATTAAAAGCAAATGGCAAATGTTCTTAAATGTAATTAATAATAAAAATAGTAATTACAAGTTAATTACCAGTATAAAACTCATCCTATAAAAGTGCTCTTTGTGGAGTAAGGCAAAGTTTCCTCCCTCACACAAACAAATATCAGGGCTGCCCAAATTCATTTGATAAAATAGGTTATGGTGCATTACAATTTGCAGAAATAAAACTCCAGAATAATATCGAGACTATAAAGCATGGAGATAACATATTGTCCTGGCTAGTGATAAAACTGCTTACGGTGACAGCTGTGATTTATTGAAGCAATTCAAATACACTTTCAAAGTGTATTAGCTTCGCTTCTGTCCACAAAGGGCACATTTTAGCAGGGTAGGCCACACCAGTGATAAATTACATACCAGCAAGAAGCGAAGGCAATTGGCAAAATCAGATGCCCAGAGGCCCTGATTTACCATGATAATTTGGTTTTCATGATAATACCTCACATGCAATGGCATCTGAGCACCTAGAAAAACACATCAAAGCTAAATTTCTTTTTTTTTTTTTTTTTTGGAAGATAATATTATGATGGTGAGAATAGCTGGGACTCTGCAGTTAAAGCTGACATATAAAATGTTTACAAATAGATGCCGACACAAAGTTTGGCATGGAAGTTCACATTTAGATGTCACCTTTTATGTCAAAGTTGCAAAAATGCCATGTTTTCAGGTTGCCCAAACAGAAATAAGCCATTAACTCTAGCCTCAGATAGTTATTTCTGTGAAAGAAGCAAGTTACTTGTTACACTCATTCACTGGTCACAGTAGCTCAAATCTGTAKTAAAAGCCAGGCTCTTCATATGGCTCAAGAAATCAAAATTGCATAGAAAATGTAAAATAACTGAAAAAAAAAAAACCCACAATTTTTTGGGGGAGCTAAATTTCATTCTCTTGCTCACGGGGGCTGACTCTATAGCCAACGTGAACTTGTCTGTAGACCCTGCTATGGAGAATCATGCAAGCAAATCCTTTATTTTACCAGAGAACATTCAGTAGATGTGTCTCTATGTGTCTCTAGCTGTTTTGGTGTTCACATTTTGGCAAACTAGGAAGTAGATTTCTGGGACTTTACAGTCCCCAATTTACAAGCAACAGGAGAAAAACATAACAACTTGGTCATAGCAATTTCATCTTGCTGTGGATTGAAGGAAGTTTATTAGCAGTTATATTGTAATCAGCTCTTCTTCACAAAGTAAAGCACATTTGACAAAAAAATGTTTCTGATCAGCGTTTTTGATTTTTATTTATCAAAATACTCCTTTAAGAAATAATAATATCTATTTTATGATACCGATTACTGTATAACCCGAGAACCTCAGACATACTATATATTTATAGAATGTGTTAATGCAACTTTAGAAATTTGGTCATTTCTTGAATTCATGCCAGTAAGTGCTTGACAATGCAGTTTCTCTACGTAGTCTCCATAAGAAAAATGCCTAAGTAATATTGTTTCTGAAATATCTCTATATATCATTATTAAAAGAATCTGTTGCATAAACTCCCTCCCTAAAGATGGGAACTTGGAGAATATGGAAAATCTGCAAAACTTAATAGTTACATTTCTGATTTTCCTATAACATAGGGGRAAAAAAGAGCCCAGCAGCTTGTTGAACCATAGCCCTTATCTATTTTTGTAGCTCTAATTAAATGATAGGGGAAAGACATCTTTTCCTTGAATGGAAATTCTTAGTAGTGCAGATATTATATCACTGTACAGGTTATTCCTTCCATTTATTTACTGCTCTGCAGCACGATTACTCTTGAGAAACATGTGCAGGAACTAAATTGATTATAATTTAAATGTTATTCTTAATAGTTTTTTTTTCATTCCTAGCTAATAGAAATACATATTCAACATTATTTTCAGTCCAATGCAGCGTAGAAATAATTAGTTTAGAGTACTGTAATTATGATTATTACAACTGTTTACAGAAGTACCAGGCAGATGCAGAATTCTTCAAGTTAGAAGAATGGGAGCATTTTTGTTTSTTCAGTAACAACAGCATTAAAGCTCTAAACAGGAGTTCCTCCTCCCCTTTCTCTTTTCTATACTCTTCAGATTTACTRTATTTACTGCTTAAATAAGGGAACCTTTTTAAATCCCTCAAATTCTGCCTTATTGAAAGACCAGAAATCCTTTGCTAAATTTTACCTCTGAGGAAGAAGAGTATCCTTCTCTATTTCATCATCTGGATGTGCTTGCAGCCCAAACCCGCTGCCCATTTTTGCTTACAAACAAGGAAAATGTGGCTTTTGGCGCCACTGAGATCTTGTTATTACAGAACCAAACCCAACATCATGCAACCACAAGGGGCAGGATGGGTTTATGCTTTTGTGACGGTGCAAGGAAAAGCATAAATTGAAAGCACGATCTCAAGGAAAGCACAAGAGGGCTCCTAGACTCCTGCACCTCACTCTGCCTCTATTTCTCCCTTTTTCACTATGTTACTCAGAATCTCATTAGGCACAACTCACAAACTGCTTTTTTTTTTTTCTTTTTTTTTTTTTTTTGCTTTTTTCCTCCTTTTATTAGCTGCTCTCCCACACCTCATCCTTTACGACCAGGCTTTACACAAGGGCTCTCCACAACTGTCAAGACCAATAGCAATGAAAACGTCTTTCTTTTAATGGTTGTATTTTGTTAATAAAAAAGTTGAACTTACCCACATTCTCTTCAGTTTTCAAGAGGAACAGAGTAGCAAGATTACTAGGTCTAAAACAGTGGTTCTGGAACACTAACCACAAGAGGTAAATACAGTACCATATAGAAGTGTAGAGTATTGCACCACTTGCTTTTACAACCTAGCAACCTGCTATGTGTCTCATTTCTGTATTGCCCTTCGAGTGAAAGCAAAATTCCCCTCTACATTATGTTCAATTTTTCAGTTTCTCTGAGGTCAATATAGCAATTTTCTATAACAAGAAGACAAAAGCTTTCCCTTCTTCTTGGGATCAATATCATTGCTCAAACAAGGATAACTGGTACCTCTAAGTAAGGATAACTGGTATCTCTCTGTTCAGACTCTATTTTGATCTATTGTCAGAATACAAATACTAACTCTGCAGATAACAATCTGCTTTTCAGACCAAAGGATGAAGTGGCTGAGGTGGAAATCCTACATATCCTTTACATAATCCCTTTTTTTTTCCCTAAACCCTATACACTAAAAGAAATAAAATGGTGCAAGAGAACCTGTGCAGACGCGCCTGTCCCAAATTTCCACTCACACCATGTGAAGGGCATATACTCTCCAACGCTCCTTGCACTCTTCYACAGTGTAATCACAGCAGTTTCACTACCAAAAGACCTTCGATGCTCGCAGAGCAGGGAGCTGGAGTTACTCCAAAAGTTATGGGTGCATAAATTGTAAGAAAAAGCCTGAGGAACAAATCTGGAGCAGATCACACATAGACAGCTGTAAAGAGATAAGCAGGCTCTGAAATGAAAGTCAAGCACTGAAAAGTGTGAGAAATTTGTCACTGCTTGGCTACAGCTACACTGTAGCCAGTTTTTTAAAACTGGAACTTCCAGTTTTTTCAAACTGGAACATAGGTTAATACACTTGTGTCCATACGGCCTCAGAGAGCACCAGGGTGGCATGGTCCAATATTCAGAAATCAAGCCCCCAGCACTTCCCTTCCATCAACCTAGGCATATATGAATGAGATGCAGAATATGTAGAATATGAATTATTATGTATTAATTACATAATAGTCACATACACTACAACAGAATTTGCCCTACAAATTGCTAAAGTACCATCTAACACAGTTTCTAGTCTTTGTATTTCTCTGTGTTGTGAACCACAGTAGGAGTAGGAGGTCCTGAGCCTGACAGCTTATAGAGACTTTACCTCAGCCTTTACACCATGATATACATTCAAGCGCACAGATAAATGGGTGTACTGCTAGCCATTTTCTTCAGATGGAGTCTTTGTGAAATTTCTGAAAAATCCTGAGCAAGTGTGCCAGGTGAGGACAAAATATGAATTTCAAAAAAATCAAGACTTGAAATCTGTACCTGCTTTTGCTGGGACACTTRACAGGGATACCTTCCCTGAGGACTATCTTGTAAAATGTTAACCTTGTACCCTGAGGTGATTTAGTACTTGAAGCTGCAAGTTTGCTTTTTCCCCTGTTTTAACATAGGAGGAAGAATGTACCTGCCTCTCCCCRTTTTCCTCATACTCACACAACATCCCACATCTGCGCTTCCAGGTATTAAAAAAATCATTTCAATCYAAAATTGCTATGCATGAAGGCAAATGAGATACTGCTCAAGCTATTAAACCCAAGTCTGAAATCAGTCAGCAGATCAAATACTATCCACTATAGTGAATAGTGGAGCCTTAGCTCCTGGTGTGACAGGTCTCTCCTGTAAGCAAGATATATAAAAATCCTGTCAGTTCACATCCCAGGTAACTAACACTCGAAGATTTWAAAATTGCTACAGTTTATTACCAAAAAAAAGAAAAAAAGTGATTTATCCCTTTTTTCATCTCCAGATCTAATGATTTTGAAAACACTGTACGGACACATTAATGATGCTGTAACATGGGTATCTGACATGAAGTATTTGACATTCACGATTAAGGCTCTCACAGTACCTACCAATGTACCTGCACATCACAATGTACTGAAACAGACGGTGACAGAGAGTATATGAGAAGACTTCAAGTGGCATCAGAGAATTGTTTTGGACGAACGGCCCTATTTTTGTGTCCTTGTTCTTCTCYCATCACCTCTGCCTTCTTTTTAACACTCAATAGCTGTCACTAGTGTATTGCACCTTTAACCATCTTGCAAGAAACACAAAATTCAGGATTTMTTTCAGAACCAATGTCACACTTGGCAAAGCATCTGGCTGGATGCTGGAGCTGCATCACAGAAACACAGCTCTTTGCTCACTGGAGACTCAGTTCTTTCCCCTCTGATTTTCTCAGTTTTCATTTGATGGATATGCTGAGTCTGTTCATTTACAGAGGAAATTCAAGAAGAGAATTCTTGCTGATTAATTACAGTCTGGTTGGAAACAGCAGCATAAGCCATTTTGCCAGTCAATTACAAACAACTCTCTATGGCAAATCTTACTTTCACAGATCCCCACCTGTTTCTCCAATAAATCATATCACTCTATATTTACACAGCGGGCCATATTATAGCACAAATGAGCTGTCTAATGCATTTCAAATACCACTGTAAACTCATGTTACATATTTATCAGGTTTGAGTAGAATGAGGAGAAAGAAATCATCAAACTAATTGTGCTGTCCTCAGGGTTCAAATCGGTTGGAGAATATGAGGACTAGAAAGGCACAGTCCTATAACCAATTACAAACTTGACTACAACTCTTAAAAGTCAATGGCTCATCACTTCCAATTTCTTCCTTATAAAGTGACAAACACATCAAAATTGCATATATACAAACTATACTTCCTTCCTTCGCCTTCTGAAATTGAAGCATGCCATGTCACCCTTTGTAACCATTTGTTTTTTCTCAAAATGGCAGACAGAGAATTGGGAATGTGTTTAATTATACATTACATTCTTTTAGTATATATTTCTAAATCTAACTATCTCTTTCATTTAATTTATAAATGTTTCACTGCTCACTATTAGCACTTGCACAAAATGGATAAAAGCAATCAAATCTTTATCACAGTGATACATGTGATACACACCATGGAAATACAAATATGACCTAAAAGCAATTCACTGGAGATGCATACAATCCTCCTACCGAAGCCATAGGGACAGAAAGGGACAGAAAATTAGTGAAATTAAGGACAGAAAATGCAGCTACCAGAGGGCAGGTCCAAACAAACAACCCCAAAGGAAGCAATTACTTGTATAGTTTGTAGCTAAGCTGTGAAATGCCTTCCCATAAAGTGCTGTGGATGGTAAAACCTTACACAGGCTCAAAAATGAACTGAACAGATTCACTGAAGCAAAATCCATTAAATATGGGGCTATTATATGTGGGCTATTAAATATGACGGCAAGAAATATCTCAGCTGCAAGCTGCTCACAGCTGGGAAAAATTCCGAAAAAAAAAATGTGACCAAATGCTTGATTGTTCTTACACTTCGCCTAGGCAGCTGCTGTTCTGTCACTGTCGGAAAAAAAGGCTAGTAGATCTTCTCTCTCATCCATTATGGCTGTTCTTATTTGTCAGTCAGTGGAAGCTTCTCTCATTTCCTTCTGTATTATTCAGGAAACAGTCACTACAGGTCAAGAATTACATTTGGCATCCGCAAGCCAGATGCTGGGAGCAGCACAAGGTGGATGCAGGTAGTGCCTGCAGCAGCAGAACCCTCCCCAGGGGCACTGGCACCTGCTGCCCAGCTGGTGCCTTAAGCYGATCCCGTTCCCCATGCAGAGCTGTTGGGTCAAAGATCTGAGTGTCTACTGAGAAGTGCACTGTGGAGCAACTCCTACCCTCCAGGAAGTCTATCACTACCTTACCATCGGTGAAAGTCAGAAATGAGTACTTAAACTTGCAGATATTTTTAAAGGGAGAATGTACATGCTTTGGTAGTCCTTTCATTGACCCATTTCCACTGAGTTGGAGAAATGGCCCAAGCTGAAGGGTGGTCAGTCATACTGCTTTGGGATATATAAAGGCACACATGAGAGCAGTAAGGTGCAGTAACAGAAACTCTGACTTACAACTAAAAATCTTCAGCTTCCCCAGTATCTTCCTTAACAGCTCATCACAACAGAGCAGAAACTCTACATAATGGTACCCTGAAAACTTTCTGACTGGCAGCACTGATGCTACTGTGCCCTGCATGAAGGGTGGGATATTCTCTGAAAGGTGTAAGACACCCATGTCTTACATGGTCATCACTTTCTCCATCCATAAATCATATTCAATAAGATGCTTTACATGAGTTATAGCTGAGAGCAAACAATGGCATTTGCCTGTGCCAGCAGTATAATACAAATAGGCAGTTCATTATGTGGTGATAGCTTGGGTATTTTGTAAAACTCAGCTGCACTCTTTCTGCAAAATTCACAGGCAAAATTCTGGAACAAAGAACATCAAGCAAATCTAATTCAGACTTCCAATTCCTGTATTGTATGATATAATTATATTTCACTAAATTACCTTTGCTTCACATGTAGCTACATTTATAATTATTTATTGCCTGACTCAAGGTTAAGTGAAGGAACACCCTCACTGAGATCCTGTTTAAGCCTATATTTTTCACAATGTGCTACACAGGAGACAAAAGATTAATTGCTTTGTATTTCTCCAATGGAGACAGAATTAAAATTGCCATCCAATTCAAACTATTAACACAAAAATCATTCTTAAGCAGCACATCGCGTCTTATAATTTGATACATTTCTCCTCCTTTGCTTCTTCTATGAAGTGATACTTGGTACCCTGGAAAAAAAGAAATTGATTTGTGAAGATTCCTTTGCTGGCCCTGTAAAAATCCAACCTTTTGCACTCCTACAGAGTCAATACTTGATGAAAGGGAGCTCTCCAAAATGACCAAACCAAAAATTCAATAATGTTAAGCAGATGCTGTTGAAGACATTCTGTTTTATCAGCATGCTACTTGGAAGCCCGGAGGACAGTGATGAAGCATATAATAAATTGTTTTGATAACACAGGCTGACAAAAAGAGCAAAGGTACATATAGAGCCTAAATATTTGCTTGTTCAGAAATGGCTGTTTTAAGTAATGCCTCAGGACTAAGATGTTTCAGAGAGATGCTTTATTTTAGGGTAATTTGTGCTGCCTGATACATTTAGAACTGGATTGGACCAAAGAGARAGACAGATAGAGAGACAGACAGACAGGTAGATAGCCTAAATATTTGCTTGCTCAGAAATGTCTACTTTCTTTAAAGAACACCATTCTGTGGGCTRTGCTGTTTCAGAGAGATGTTTCATTTTAAGGTAATTTCCATTGCCAAGTCATTTTAACCTGGATGGAACCAAACACAGATAACAGAATGCTCTACACATTTCTCCACTTAGACTCATCACAATTAAGAAACATTCACCTGAGACTCAATCCTGCCAAAAAAAAGTAAAAGTTGTAAACCTATAAAAACTGAGCGTGGTAATTGTGGCAAGCCCATAGCAAACTGGGGAGCAACAGGCTACTTATGGGCCTTGATTGTATAAGCAAATGTAAAGTAAAACAAAAATCAAGGTGATGAGAAACTGAAACACATTCTCAAATATCAATTATTCTAAACAGTAATATTTAGGAAAACACATATAAGAATGTTGCTTATATGATCCCAAAAGCTACTAATCATTTTCTGCACTCAACAGGAGCTTTGGGTGGTCAAAAATTGTGACAGGCTGAAAGGTTAGAATAGGAAAAGGGATGCAAGCCCCATGTTTAACTTCAGGAGGGTGTTCTGGGAAGTAGAAGACTGTATGAAAACAATTGCAAATTATTCTACGTCTGCTACSTAAGTAGTGGCCTGCAGAGTTTGAAGAAGCATTTTGGGGAATGAGTGAGTGAAAGTTACCATAATAAAAGCAGTYGTTTTCTTTCTCTGACTTATTTGAATTATTTTGAGAGTGTTTCAGAGATGGATAACAGTTCTAAAGGGGCCACCAAGGTGGCTACCTTAATTCTGGATGGAACCTCTGTGCTGTGCTTCAGAGAAGAAAAATAAAATTCCTTTCTATTTACACACACACACACACACACACATACACATAATGTTTATGTCTGTACATAAACAAAAGCAAAAAGAGAAGTTCTGAATCTGAATCTCTATTTAGCCCAGGCTGGAGTAAATTAAGGTAAAATGACTTGCATTTATGAGTAGGTCTTAAGACTGTCAGCAGAGGCTGAGTAAAGAATCACCGCTTTCCATTCTCAATCCACATCCTATTAGCCACGAGGGAATCCTCACCAGAGCCTGCAGCAAGACAACCTGTGTTTATCCTTATCGTTCATAATGATAAATGCCAGCGCTACCCACTGGAAGCGAAACCTCAGCAGGGACTATGCATCACTAGCAATAACAGAAATAATCAAGCTGTTGTTAAAGCCAGACACTCAGACAGCAAATTCAATTTTTTTTTTTATGTTGTGTCCAATAACAGTGACAGCTCCCAGCCACCAGGCATTGCAATTAGCTCATGTTGGAGGAATGCGATCTGCTCCRGTGCGTAATGAGCAAACTGCACAGGAGACCTGGAGACCTGGTCCCAGGGAAGAGGGAAAGAACAATTTGGAGAGGTTTTAGATATCCCTGCTTGTTGCTAAGGAAACCAGCTCCTTTGTTGGGAATTTTCTGAAAGGCTGCTTCATTTGGCAGAAAAGCCTTAGATTTCCTGCCTTTTGCAAACATGCAAAATTCAGTGGTGTCAAATCAAAATGAAAACGCCGTTACACTGGGTTTAGGCAAACACAGCAAGTGACCACTACAAAGGCGGAACAAAATTCAAGCAAGTGCCTTTGAGGCTTGTTTGGCCCTGGACAGCCAACCTTTGTGAACTGAGCTCCTCTGCTCAAACAAGGAACGCAGACRGCAGCTCTGCTTCAGCCTGCCGGTCAGCCCATGGGGACATGTGTTTCTTCTGCAGTTTCCCAATCTAAATAAACACTCTGTTACATTTTACAATTGCAAGATGTGCTTACATTCTCAAATCTTCAATTCAGAGCAAACATAAGGCAAAAGCCTCCCCTTCTCTCTTTGCTGTAGAGCACCAGTGCACATTTTGAGCATTTCTTTGATTATTAGGCTAGACCCTAAAGCCTGGCTAAAATTCTTCACCCCTTACATRGTCTCATCAATGAAACTTTCCACAGATAACTGAGCACTATCATGTAGAATTCTGCCTCTTAGGAGCAGCAGGGCTGCAATGGTACTGGAGATCTGACCCTCTGCCACTCCATTGTAGCCCTTCTGCCATTTCTGTCAATCATGGCCCTCCACTAGTTCCAGCAATGGGAAGGAAGGTTTTGAGAAAGAATAATATAAAATAATAAAAGAATAAAATAAAACCTGTCGTTCCTCTAAAGGGCTTACAACATAAACCGCTCAATTATTCAGTGCTGGAAAATTCCACTGAAAGAGGTTGGAGCATTGATCCAATAGAGAATTAGCAATAATGATGATGCATCACTCTCTTGGTAAAGAAGAGACAGAAATAACAAAGATTCCCTATAGATATAGCTCAACRCTTTAAAGTGTTCCCTACTTCTTAATGTAGCCTCTGCAGGGGATATTTTAAAAATCCATCCAATGCACAATGCTGTTGGAAATGCTTCTCTGCTTATTAATGTACATTAACTGACATGAGATTAACACACACTAATTCATTTAAAAATACTCTACTGTGAAATACTAGAAATACTGTCAGAAATGTTGTAGATTGTAATTGGTACTAGGGAAGTTGAAAGCTTAAGAAAAAAAAAACAAAAAATACTCATCTTAAGGCTCTTGCAGTCTACCAGAGTTTCTTTTTTCCCCCCTACTCAATATTTGCTCTTTCCTGGCACGAATGCTGAATAATTCAACTAGACACTTGAAAAAGAATAAAGCCTTTCAATAAAAATGATTTTGCTTCTTAATTTTCAAAATGAAGTGTGCTGCAAGGCATGTGGTGGTACTAATTTTGCTATCAATTCAAATTACAGATATTCTGTAAAGTTGAGTATTTGTTGAGTGTTGGTGCAGTATTCTTAATGTGAGAAGGACAAAATGATTTAGCGCTTTTTAAGACCAGAAATTTCAAAACTTTTAAGCTGCAGTGCTGGCTCTCCCAGGGAGCGACTGAAAATCTTCAATGCAGCATTCCTTTTATTAGCCTCCTGCTGCTCACTAGAGCCCGACAAAGTCTACCGCTTGAGGTGTAATTCTACAAAAGGCCTAATTGCCATAATACCAAACCTTTCTGTGCCTTCTAGATGCTCGGTTCTTGACTTTCAAAGGCTGAGRGAGCTGGGCCTGYTCAGCCTGGAGAAGAGGAGGCTGAGGGGGGACCTGATCAGYGTSTATAAATACCTCAAGGGAGGCAGTGAGGAGGAGGGGGGCGGCCTCTTTTCAGTGGTGGACAGTGACAGGACTAGAGGAAATGGCTTCAAACTGAAGCATCGGAAGTTCCACRGGAACTTAAGGAAGCATTTCTTCACTGTGMGGGTGACAAAGCACTGGAACAGGCTGCCCAGAGAGGTTGTGGAGTCTCCTTCTTTGGAGATCTTTAAAACCCGCTTGGATGCAGCCCTGTGCCACGTGCTCTAGGTGACCCTGTGYGAGCAGGGGGGTTGGACTCGATGACCTCTGAGGTCCCTTCCAACCTTGGGCATTCTGTGATTCTATGATTCTATGACTGAAATTCAAAAATCCAAGTGAATAAGTGACTCGTCCTACAGTCACAGAGGAATAAAATCCCCAAAGAGCGAAACATGAAGCAGAAGGCTGCCCACTGGTGAACTGGTAGAAAACCCTGAGGAGATGCATGGATTTTGGAATTCAGCTCAATCGCACATTGTATAAAATAGTGAAATACAATACAGAAAGCCTGAAACTTGAAGAAAAAAAAAATAAAAAAGAAAACCTCCACCAAGTGTCATCAGAACTAAGCCAGTTTCCTGCTTTTTTGTCCTTTTTGGCTCACTGAATTCTCAATTCCTTCAGAATCAGCCTGGTGATCATTTCTCAGGCAGTGAACAACATGGGGTAAGAACCTCTTGGCTAAAAGCACCCAGACTTCCAGGAATGTCATGGGAACATCTAAACGTGAACCAAATCATAAAAATATGTTTAAAAAAGGAAGGCGCCTCCTTTTCTTCCACTTGCAATTTAAGAAAAAGCAGGACAATCCTGGAGTCCAATTCCTTAGGTTTGCTGCAGATTTCCATAGGTTTCCATAGGATGCAGGTTTCCATAATATACCTGCCAGAACACATCTCTAAGGCAGCTAGCAGGAAGAGTGCGTAGCTTTGGCTTACAAAGAGTCTTAGTCTAAGATTTAGACTGTAGTCTAGGATTTAGACTAAGACTAAGTCTAAGTTTTGGCTTATAAACAGTGTTAGTGCTGTTAAAATGGAAGCATTTGTAGGCACAATCAGAGAGCTTCAAGTTTCTGGGCAGCTTAAACATAAAATACTGAGATGAAAACTAGTACCATCTATATAGATACCATCAGGATCACAATTTTGGACTTAGTTCTTTTGGTCCAACTGCTATTAACTCTTTTTTGATCCAGCTCTACCATTTCATAACATGCTATGAAGTTTCAAAATCTTACATTAATATTAATGAATGTTGCACTACACCTAGGTGACTAAAACAGTAGGGCTGTAACCATTCTGTTTCTTCCTAGATACGGTAACAATAGGAGACATCCATCCTGGGGTGTTTAAGGAGAAGCAGTATCTGCTTGGAAAAAAAAAAATTAAAAAAACCCAAAACATCTGTATGATGCTGACTAACAAGCATAGATGGGCACCTTAAGTTCAAATCTGCTTCAATAGTGCGGTGGGCAATTACTGCTGTAGAACTAATTTCTTTTTAGATAATTAGATACTTACCACATTGAAAATGCCTTTGTTTATGTAAGCACAAAAAACAWAGATGTAAGTATGCAAATAAATCACATATCAAGAGATCTTGTCAGGCTTCTAATTAAGGTAGAAAGCTGCATTCTTTCTTTATAAGTTTCTATAATGATCATGATAGCAAACCAATTTTTTTAAATGCTGCATACTTCCCTTCGCCCGATGCTTTTTTCCTCTCAGTATCAGTTTATAGTGACAAGTGCTTTCAACGGGCAAAGAGGATGAAAGGGGTTTGAAGATAATACTCATAAATTATGCTGACACCTAAATGATTAAATTAGGCAAAAAATCCCTATTTCATTGTCAATTGGCTCTGATTTCTTGTTAAACAAATTTATGGACTCTATTAAGGTACATTTCGTCTTTGCTTAAAATCTGTTTCAGAGACACATTAAAGAGACTATTATCCCTTTTTCCTTCCTGGAAGCTATAAAAGCTAATAATGAAGTGTCCCGTCAGAAAATTTACCCTTCCTCTGAGACAAACATTTGCACTTATTATACACTTATTATGAATGGACTCATTAAATCCAGTGTTCAGATAAATATTTTCCTTCCTTTTAACAAAGGTGCTACTGTACCTAATTGTTCTACTTTTAGCAAAAAGTAGAGATTTCCTATGCAATCTAACGCTACTTGAACACTGAAATAAATCACAATGGCAATGCTTGCTGGTTCCCAAATGTACAAAAAATCCAAAAATCATTACATTCACTGCTGAAATTGCAGGCCATCCATTTATGCCCAATACCATCTTAATCTCTCTGTATATATTTCAGTGCAAACCTGTGTCTGGAAGATATTTCAGCTTAACATTATAGTTCCTAGCTTTAATTCTCTCAAAAGATTATCTTCATTTCTGATATAAAACAATGCTATAAAATTATTTTTATTCTTAGAACTGTATGTTAAACCAAGTTAATTGCCTTTTAGARTGATAGTCTAGAGGACAGAGAAAGAGGAATCTAAACTTTGTTTTATCCACAAAAATTCTAACGCGCTCTGAAATTATCTGGAACATGTGAAAGAAACATGCAGGAATGAATCAAAGTAGAAAATTCAATCAGTTTGTTCCACTTTCTTCACCTGTTAATGGCAATAAGGGCAGTTACATATCTTAAACTAATAATCATGTACTTACCCAGTTCATGTTTAGGAGGTATACTTAAAATTCCTCTAAATACAGCATTATTATTATTATGAAAATAAATACAGACATGCAGGTATAAAATACCCCGTTTCTTCCACTGAGGTAAGATACAAATCATTACTGATTTCTCATCAATACTTGTCTTTCTCTTTCTTTTTTTTCCTGTGAAACACAATAACTAGGATCAAAAGCCTTCAAACTATCAACACAGTTAACTACCGAAGAATAAAATACTCACTGATGATGTTAGAGGTGCAATTTATAGAGTATAGTTAGATGAGAATAGAGAAATTACATTTAATTTTGTGCGGTTATGAAAGCAGAGATTCCATAGTATTTTATGGATCATCTGCTATACTGTGCAGAAATGAATAATAGCAACCTTATAAAAGAAATAGATTGTAAAATGAGCATATCATTTTTGAGAACAGACATCTGGAAATGTGCTAGTTAACTGCAATGTGCTCTGTGTGCTCTGTGTGTTGGCTGTTGCGTTGGCTTGGCCCCGCTCAGCCAAAAACCTTGGCATTTCACASGATCGGACACCAGACCACTGCGGAAAGAAGGGGGGTCATAAGGAAGAGCAACAGTGATAAGCGTCTGAATGAATCTAAAGTATTCCTGTGGGGAGACTGTACTAGAACTCCATTAAACATTGTATTTTGGCTTGGTTCTGAATAGAAGCAAAAGTAATTCAAATGGAAAAAAAGGTATCTACAAATCTTTAGGGTCAACCTTTTTTGTAACAGGCAGAAGCCAGAAATGGGTCACTCGCATTCTCTTCTCGTGCAAGGCAGCTCTCTTAAAAATAAACAAACACACCAAAAGCCCRCATCCTTCTCTCCAAATGATCTATTGCTGTCAGACTCTAATCTAATTTGAGGTGATCTCATCTTTTCTTTTTTTTCTGCCTGGAGCCATTTTAACTTAATATTGCTCTCTTTCCAGAACCATGAGAGAATACAGACTCCCACAGCCATTACAGATGCTCTACTGACATTTTACTTTAGCTGTTTGCTGCAAAGTCATCAATATCATTCCACTCATGAAAAGACCTTTTCTAAGAAAAATGAGAACAAATCACTGGCATTAAATCAAACTTTGACYTCTGCTGCCCAAAGTGGGCAAACTCCAAAGTCTGAGCTTGCTGGAGCTCTCAAAACTCCAACGAGCAGGCAAGCGTCCTTATTTTAATAAAGCGTTTTCTGAGCTTTAGGCTTGCACTGCCTGCCCCTTCATCGTGCTGCACTGGCTGTTCTTGGGAGGCACCGACACTCGGATCCCATGGGTTGGCCTCTGCTGTGGCTGCTTCGCTCGGAGGAGGCAGCCTTGGTGGGTCTTCAGAAAAACMATTTCAGAGAACATCTTTTCATCTCATTCACATCTGTTCCCTGTTCCTTAGTCCCAACTTTCTTGGCCTTGCTCTATTCTACTGTTGCTATTCTACTTTATGTCTTTATTTTCTTGTCCCTAGCTACCCATGGGCACGGAAGCCCATTCCGCTTATGTGCTAATCTGAAGCATGGTGCCCAGTCTGCATTGGAAGGGAAACCACAATTTGAAATATTTGCCTTTTCATCGCTATTTTCCATCAGATATAAACTTCTAAAAAGGTTTACGAGAGATGTTTTAACCTGGCTTCCGAAGGAAAGATTTGTCTGATTACACTGCCAGATTTCCTCAAATAACCAGACCTCAAAGCAACTTTCTGAGCTCGCTGTCTAATTTCTGTCGAGTCTGAAGGAGARATGGAAGCTGCGAAGATCTGATGTTTCTAAAGCTCTGTGAAAATCAGCAACTTGAAAGAGGAAAGATGCTCCCCAGTTCATTTCCCGCACAGTCAGAAGGCTGACGCACAAGCTAACAGTTATTTGCTCTGTTTAGCTGCTGCTAAGCAATCAAGGGCAATGCCAAAATGCTGTCCCCTGTTCTGTGAGCAAGCATGGGAGGCAGCTGAGAGCATGCGAGAAAAACGGTGCCSGAAGAGAGGCAGATTTTGCAGGTGGGCTGATGCCATGGGGCTCCTGCAGAGCATACGCCTGGTAGGAGGCTGTTGGGAGTGTGTGAAGGGAAGATAAACAGATGCATCAACGCAGGACACTGGAACACCTAAAGCCAGGCTGACACTGTTGAGCGAATAATCTGTTTTCTGGGAGACTCAGCGTGCTCAAGAAACCCTGTGCAGTACATCTATAACATAAATGCTTTTCCATATGTTAATTTCTTTTTTATTTTAGCATAAGTTGCATGACATTTTAGAAAGCTTATTACTTTCCAACTGCCAAGGGATAGAGTGGAACATAGCTAATTAGAATGATCAGTCCATACCCTTTTAGTGACTGATTCTGAGCACAAATATCACTTAAAGCWCTAATGCACCCAAGGTACTCCTGACACTTTCTAATTCTTTTAGACACTGAAGTCAATAGCATGACAAGTCTCTGTATTATTTCAGCTAAAACAGAATTTCAGTTCCCAGCATCTTTGTCCTGGGCCTGCCTGAAGACTCAGTGTGATACCAATCTCCGGGGCTTTGGTCTATTTAGGGAATTAAGGGCAAACATGAGGAGTTACAGGAGCAGAGGAATYGTAACTCACTGTGGACTTGGGCTGTGACCAGCTTTCCCTGCTCACAAGGGATATTTTCCTGTATCTTCTTGGCACATCTATTAGACACTCACAGAAATAACCCTGTAGAAAGCTGCATCAGAGCCTACAGAAACAAGCTACCCTGAAGAATTTACTCTTCCTAAGATTCAAAAATAGCTAAACCTTTAAAATCATCACAGCAGGAAGCCTAAACTGTAGYCACAGTGTTTTCATTTTTAAATAAGAGATAACAATAATGTTTCCAACTGAAAAGGAAACTGAAAGAGCAAAGTTCAATAAAATAATGATGTTCTAGAGATTTTAGACAAATTCCCTGATTCACATTTTCTATACATTTAAGAAAAATGGTGCAATAAACATAGAAACAAAACTAATATTTGTATTTGTGTTGCCTGTACTCAAACATAACAGCTACTGGACTGCAGTATATCTTTACAACTAGGATTTCCTCAAGATCAAATAGCTGAATTTTCTCCAGAAACATTGCTTGAGTATTGCAAGATGTCTCTTGTGCACTTTATTTACCATAATTTCCACATTATGGATGTACCATTAAGCTGATAAGGATGATTTTATAACAATACAGTAGATCTAGATAATGTCATATAATTTGATTTGCGCCTAGGTTTAAAGATCCACTATGTACAGATAATAAATATGGTACCAGACTTTCAGACAGGAGAAATTAGAAGTGACAAGTGACCTTTGTGCAATATTTCATCTCCCTCCCTCTCTCTCAGGAACATATAAATACCAAATTATGAAATCAGACACAGGTAGCCACCACCAATACTAACCAAAGCAACCCCAATTCTATTATAATATAGAACAACTTATGTAGATAGACAGATAGATATAAAATAATAGTCAATTGCTGGGATCTAGCTGTGTTTACTCCGTCTTTGTTTGCCTGAATGCCTGAGAGAGCATGAACAAAATTGCCCGCAGCCACATTACAGAGACAGGCTGATGGGCTGGATGACCCTGTAGCTCCTGTTGACATCTCGTGCCTGTGCTCTTGACTTGTATCTTAAAAGGCTTGCATACCATTGCCTTTGCAGAGAACCTGCTTGCCCGTTCCAAACAGCAATGGRCAAGCTGTGCAATAACTGACAGAAAGATGGAAGCCTCAGCTGACCTGGCATATTTGTAATTGCAAATCCTACCGGAGAACCACCCCACTTCTTGGAGCTGCCATCTACTATCCATCTGAGACACGGTATGAGGAAAGGCGTGAGCCGAAGGGACAGACGATCAGCGATGCAAACACACACACACAGATCCCCCGATCCAGAAAAGCTCTTTATTCACTCGAGCACCGAGGAGCCTTTCACACGTGCCGCCCCCGGCCCAGCCCGGCTCTGCCCAAGCGGCCCTTACTCTGCGCCAATGGAGAGGGATGTGACACAGCAGGAAAAGAGACCGGTTCACTGTGAGACCTGCTACTCACTCTCTTACAGTGTAACGGCCCCCCTTCCAGCCGCCCATCGCTGCAGGGAGCAAGTCCGGCTGGGGGCCGCACCGAGCACCTCCCCACTCACTGCCGTCACCAACACTAGCTTGGACAACAGGAGGAGGTCTCCACCAGGAAYGTCACCACATGAAGGCAGGACCAGCTGGTTCGGCATCACTGCTAACCCTTCAGCTGTGTAAAATCAAAACATTCCCACCACTGATTTCTTGGTTTACAAGCGTTGAAGGAGTTTACTTGGTGAAAGACACTGCAACTTTAATGTGACATAGAGGTGCTCACACTAGTTCTCTATGTGACCTCACATTTGGGAGTACTGACACAGTGAGGACACTGCACTGTGTACAAAACCAGAGTGGTGAAGAACGTTTTCTCCATTTTTCCACAGCCTGACATCTCCAAGCATGGGACTTGTTGGTTTGCAATTGTCAACGTGTTTTAGATCAAAAAAGCAACTATCTTTCTCCTTAACTATTCAAGCTCAAAATTAAAACACAACCAGTAGGTTTCATCAGYAAAGGCAATGTGAGCAGCTGAAGAAATGAGTAACAGATGGAAATACCTGCTTGCTGTGCAGTCTGTGGTATTTGTTGACTCCGCTGCGCACTGTACTGAACTGAGGCAATGGGTCTGTACTGCTGAGTTGTTGAGGTAGGGTACTGACCAGATGTGTAGTAATACACTGGCATCTGTGAAGAGAGACATCAACTAACTACATAGTCTAAAACCCAAAGATTTGTATTTATGTATAGATAGATAAAAGAAAAAAAAAAAACAAAACAAAGCAAAAACAGAAATAAAGCAGGAGTAAAGTGAAAATAAAAATAAAATAAAAAACAACTTGGTAACAATAATCAAAAAGCACATATTTGGACTGTGTCTTTTCYGGTACTGTTGCTTGTTTTCAGTTTTGACAGCAAAATGACTGTCAGTACCCCAAATTCACAGCAGACACAGATGGTCCTGTGGGGCAGCATGGTTATAGCACAGAATAGCATGGAGTAAAACTAGGTTTCTTACCTATATAAGAAAGAGGAAAACACGGAATGCAAATGTCTATATACTTGTAAGAAGCTATTTCTAAATTCTCACTTTAATGTACAGATACATCTTTACATGAACATTACACCGTAACACTTCTCGCACATGGTATGAACATATTACAGTTCTAAAACAAAATCACAGTCATCTTCTGGCAGGAGCTGAAGGTCATTAAGTTGAGTCATTAAGTTTTGTTCGCTGGGCTTTTTTTCTCTTATTATTAATAATAATTATTATTATAGAAGAGTATATACTATAGCCCCTTATCACATACACGAACATGGAAGTTTGAGGGTGACCGAAACTGAGGATTCTTCCTATACATGCTTTATTACCATTACTGAGACATTAAAGCTAAAKAGATTTCAACTGACCCTTAACAAGTTCAAAGCACTCAAAATTTTTCATTTTCAGCTGCACTGATTCYGCAGGCAGCTAACAGAATTTGGCAGCACATGGTATCAGCAAACTGTAGAGGGACACAGTTGAAGTAATGTTTTTAAAGAATGTTGCTCTGTCAGCAGGTCCTAAATCAGTCAGCATTTCTTTGTAAATAATACAATAATATTTTTCTTCATGTGTAGCATTTAGTCTACTTAGACATATGCACAAAATCACATAAAATGTTGTATTTGATTACCCACAAAGGAAAGTCTTACTGAATTAAAGGTAACTGCAACCATTTGTATGCAAGCAGAACATCATGACACACACATCTGAAATTCTCCTGTACACAAGATCATACACATGGGTATAAAGAAATGAATGAGAAGGCAGTATGAAAGGTGACTTTGCTAAAAAGAAGACTGYTGAAATTGAGGAATGAAGAATCAGAATTAGCAAAACTGGACTAGATATTGCCCATAAAGTGAAAACCCCCAGAAGACAAAGAACTATCACTCAGTACCAACTGTCAGTCAAGAGGCTGAATACTAATTTATTATTCAAGGCCTATCATCTTTCTCTTACATCGATGCAAATACCAGAAAGACTGGAAAATATTTTAAAAGATCCCCTTTCCGACAATACCTATATGCCTCATACAAAGCACACAAAAAGCACGATGAATAATTTGTTTCTAAGGAGAGAAAAATTTTTAAGAAAGTTTACTTAGAAATTTAGGGTATAAAACTATGGCTTAAATATCACAGTAACATAAAAGAGGGATTGCATGAACTTAGTGACATAAATTGATCTTGTGTAAAACTGACTGCGACTGGGTTTCCTATGATAGTGACTCCACAACCAGAGACCTAAGAGAGATGAGAGGGTTCAGCCTAAGCCAGAGAACAGCTGGTCCTGTCTTGGAGCAGGGGAACAGACTACATTTCTCTCAAGTATTCTTCCTTACAATCTTCAAACTAAAGAATATTAAATTCCTGTGGGACCGCTCTCATTTCACCTGTCCGTAGCTTAATCTCACATGGCACATTTAAATGTATTTGATTTATCCTCAGCTTCCTTGTTTTCCTTGCTAGACAAACCCCTACGTATTTGGAAATACATAAGCATAAGAGAACAATATGAATTGTTGAATTGAATTGAATTGAATGAAACCTAAACTAAGGTTTGTACTCAATCAAGTTTAGCTCAAAATACACACACATGCATTGGAACTTTTTAGTAACTAGTTTATTAAGAGCATTTGTAAACAAGTGTTTATCTGATTTTATCACACTTGATCTACACTTAGTCACAAGGTTTTCTCTCTTTCTTTCATCTTCTAAATTCACTGGAACAAAATACATTTGTTAGATAGTCCATCTAGCAGCTTATCAGACTGCAATCTATCAGCCTGAAAAATGTCCTTAGCAGTAGGAGTATTAGGTAGAAAATCATTTAATTTAGAATGATTAATGGATGAATTTGCTAGCAGTTGTGTGCACATGACTTCCAAAGCGATTCTTTTAAGAGATCAGACAATAAAAGAATGGCTTGGTGTAACATATAGACATAGATAAAATAGATCTTTAGTGGTTGAGGTGTCTGGAAGGATCTACTTTCATTTATCTGCAGCATATCTTTATTCCAGTAGCTGAAATGTGCTATTTGCCCTTTCTGATATTACCTTAGTGAACAGGGAAATTAGAAGGATCAGAGATAAGAAACAGCGCTTACATCATCTGCTCTAACTCTCTTGAGTTTTTCAGTTCCTCATTACATCTGTGTTGGTTATTAATCCTTTGCTTACATGCTCTTCAACAACAAAAAAAGCCAATGCATTTCTGTAGCAGTCTACTGAAATACCAGATTAGATTTGAATTACTTTCCCATATGAATGCACAGTGTAACCTAGGACCTTTTGCTAATGTAACATATTTTATAAACGGAACTAGATTTTTTCCCGCTACCCTAACAAGCATGTCAGCATAGCTATATGGTTATACTAACTAAACAACCTTCTGAGACCGTAAGTATATGCCACCTTCCTTAAAGGCATATACTTCTTGATGTTAATCTTTCACACAGCGCAAAATGACCTCATTTCAATATTTATCCTAAAAAATATCTAACAGATAAACCTTTTCTCTGAGATATTCTTATTTTGAAGATAAATCTCTTCTTTGGAGGCTGACCACTCCAACCCTCTTGTAAGTTTTTCTCTTGTATACAGCATTTGATTTATTTTAAACAGAAGTGGGGACATCACTTTGAGATGCTTATAAAATGGTGTGAATTGGTACTACATTTTCCTCCTTCTGTGTGCTTTGACTCTAGTGACGGGCAGAGGCTCAATACAGCACTTGCTTTTGGTTTCTTTCTGTCCATACACAAATCCATTATCATTCTCCAATACCTTCCCTTAAGTTTGCAGGTATGCTGCTTATTTCCTCATAGAAGGAATACGACTTCAACCCATCTTTCAGATTCATTTTATTTTCCTAACATATTTCCCTATCAATTTACAGTTTTCTTCTTTCGTGAGGTAAGAAAACTAAAAAAAAGGGTCCTCTCACCACTTCTTAGACAAATCGCTTTAAATCAGCCTGTTTCTGCTTTTGATACAGTGTGGGAGAGGAAAYGCTGGAGAGCAGTTGTAGAAATCTATTTAACTGAACTTCAGTACACGAGTTAATAATTTAATGTAGTACTTTYGGGTTTGCAGATTTGCAGTGCTTTGCTTGCTCCTTTTCTCACCTCCCAGAGGAAGCATTCCTACTCACAGGGCCTCTTCCCAAATTTTTATTGCTCTGGGATTTTCCTACAGCATGCAGGGCCCCAGAGCCAAACTTTGTCAGCAAATATATATATATATTGAATATATATATATATATATAGAATATATATATATATATATTCAATATATGGGACCTAATTAGCCATTTGAGTCAAACCTCTTTTTTACTGGCATAAATTCACTAGTAACTTCTAAGATACAAGAGTGCTTTTACACTGATTGCATTGCATTGATTATTACATCATACAGTATTCTGTATGCACTAAGTTTTTATAAAAGAAATACCCTGTCTGTGGTGCATGTGCTACAAGCAGTACACAGGCTACTGTGCTTAATTTTAGGGCTGAATGAATTAAAACTTGAAATGTAGATGACTTCTGTGTATGCATATGYAGACACAAAGAGCTAGCCCTCCCAACAGACTAAAGCTGCTGCTCTTTCATGATATATGGATAAGGGCAACAGCCATTGTAACAAGGACGATTGCAGATTTTCAGTAAGAAGTGCCAAGGCAAAAATAGCAGGGTTTAAACTAATTTGACCTTAAAAAATAGGTGAGAACTTCTTTTAAATTATTTTTCAAGTATTTTCTTCTAAAGGATAAAATGTAAACAGGAAGAATACTATTACTATTTAAGAGTAGAGTTTAAATGAAATTATCTATAATTAGATAAAGGAATTTGGCCTTTTAAAGTGTATGCCTTGAAAATGGGCCAGAAAGTCATCTGTGCATTTTACTTCTTGACAGTAATCACTTTCAATATTCTGTAAAGGTACCCAGGAGACAAGCAGAGATGTTTGGTAGTGAACAGTAAAACATAATCAGTCTTCAAGAAGACAGTAAAAATTACTGATCTGTGACATGTCACATGTTCAAGTCAATTAAATATGATTAACAGCTACCTGCAATGATGTGTATGTTGCTGTTTCGGTGTGTATACGCAGGGAAAAAGGACTCCGGATATTTGCTCGCGCTCCTCCTCCCGTATTTATGTGCAGATGTGTCTTGGAGTATTAACATATGTTCAGAGAATGGTTTGGGGATTGAGAAAGAATTACTGAAATGCRGGAAATCATAGAAGCTTTGCAAATATTGTGCTGCCTAAAAATCTGCTAAGCTTTTCCCCAGAAGAAAAAAATCCATGGAGTTCAGGGGATTTTTTTGCATGCTTTCTGTGATGCTCCAACAAGCCAGCGGGCAGCGGGGCGGCTCGCAGGGAGACTTCTCCTACCTGAGCAGGTGGTGGCTGCTGCACGTAGCCCTGGGGCGGCGGYGGGGGCTGCAGCACTTGCTGGGACACGGGCGGCCCGGAGCCCGCGAAGCCGCCGGCCGGGAGCTGCTGGCTCGGCGAGGCCATGATGTAGCCCGGCTGCTGCGGCGGCTGCTGCAGCATCGGCGACGGGTAGACGGGGCCGGAAGGCGATTCGGGGTTGTCTCCCGACGACTGACGACTTAAGCTCATCTGGTTAAACTGGGTTGTCATGTCATCGCGCTGCGGGGCGAGAAGGCAGCAGGAGATGGTAAACACGGCGTGTGCAGCCGGCGCTCGCGCAAATTAGCAAAGCAAAGTAGGTTCAAACAGAGCAGGAGAGGCGGGCGAAAATGCGCGAGCCCAGMTCATGTAACTGTCGAGTTGTGCAAGGATCGCTACAAAAACAGAGGCAATTAAAAGCAAAAAAATCACTACAAGTGCTGAAGACTTCTAGACTTAAGGTGAATGGCATCACTCAGCACAAAAGCCCATCATTTTGGCTCATAATSTCCCTCCTCCTTTTTGTCTTTTTCTTTTTCCTCTTCTAAATGACAAGTGAACTTTACAGTTTTCAGAAGAAGACATTTTAAATATAAAGGGCATGAAAATAAATGAATATTTCCTCTCCTAAACAYAGCATGCGTCACAGACATACTGGTAATTTCACCTGTGGTTCAAAATGAGGAATTCAGCAGGTTTCAGGTGCAGTCTTTTTTTTTGTTTTTGGACTGTTTTGAAAATCCCAGGTTGGAAACGTAGAGAAGGTTAAAAAAAAAACCCTAAGGCTCCAGCTGATATTTCAAGGCTTTTTATTCAGTAGCTTGTGTGCTAACATGCAGACTGTTGCCCATTCCTTATGCTTCTCATGGATAGTGAACAAACACATTAAAACCCCTTTCAATTAGAACAGCCACATTATTTCTTTAAAGGAACATCTTCTATTGGTTTGACAATTGTTTTAGCTCAGTGACAGCTGATGCCTTCATTCTCCAGAACTATTCGAGCACAGGAAAGTTAAAATAATAAATAAATAAATAAATAAATAAGCAATGCTATATGGAGAGCAAGGCCATGACCTTTTGTTCCACAGAGACTTGCGTTTCTATTCTGTAATCAGATAGCATGGGCAAACATTTTAAACCCTCTTGTCCAGATCTTCAGGTGGTTTAAGAAAGTGTAGCTTTTAACTTAAGAATTTTTCCTACATCTGCATTTAGGCACATGCAGATRTCTTATCTCTTAGTATATTCCTTGCCTGGAAAGGCAAATGACTGCAAACAAGTCAGAGAGAAACTTGACTGGGTCTGAAACACTGATGAAGTTGCCTAATAGGAGCCAAGATCTTTTAAAGGCTAGAGCATATACACTGTGTGCTCAGTGTAATGTACATAAAAATAATAATTCAATACTTGATAAAATCGAGTAASAGAGAATAAAAGTGCTAAATGTTGAAGAACAGTTCCATAAAGATGGTGAGGTTTCCTTATTAAATCCGCCACTGAAAAGCATTCAGCTAGCTATGACTTAYGACTAGAACAGCCCAAGATGTCTGCAATATGCTTTTCAATCGAGTTAGCATTAAGATAGAAAACTTAGGTTCTACACAGAACATATTTTCTTGTTCCTTCAATGGCTCTGTTCATCAGGTATTRGCTGCAAGGACACCTTCAGAATCATTTCTATCTCTTACTATGGCTAGGGGACATCTGTACCTTGAGAAAATCAGTCATGAACAACAAGATTACCAGAGTAAGAAAGAAAATAAGAACGACAACTATCACATAGAGCCTCTTAAAATGTCAGCTTCATTTGATAACTGTATAATCTCAGCTCCATAAGCATCACACCACGTTCAGACTCCAGAAGTGCACTCTATTTTTATTAGACATATCCATTAGTACTTTGCCATGATGCATGGTTTATGACACCTGCAGCTGTTTAACCAGTGCTGTTTCCTATTTTTCAAATGTTTCAGGTTGAGCACGGAATAAATTTAGGCAATGGATTTTGTATACAAATTAAGTAAAGTAAAATAAAATAATGGTTTCTGGATGTCTCTTTTCCAGTGCTTGTGGGCAGAAAAGGGGGATATTAAAATCTAATGTGCACAAATTCATTCTCCCTGCATACGAATTGGCGGAGAGACAGCCTTCTCCTCTAAACACAAAATGTGTTCTGGAGGCTCCACTAACCAATTTAAACACCTTGATCCTAACTTCAGCATCCCAGTCAGATGACTAGTATAAGGGTAAATATTCTTACAAAATTGTAAGAATATTGTCCTTACCAGAAGGGTAGAGGAAAGGGAGATTTGGATAGGACTTTCATGTGAAATGCCCCTCATTTTCCACTTCAGAGCCTCCCCCAACAGGTACAGGCTCTATCTCCCACACCCCACTTCCACCTCATAGAAAGAATACAAAAATCTTTATTACCACAGAAAACTGCTGCGTTGGAGAGACTGGCAGGAGATGCTGGGGAGGATAAGAAACTGCTGGATATTGGACTGACTGAGATGATGGCTGCATTGCCTGGACAGGCTACAAAATAAACACAATGAAAGATAATAAATACAAGACACTTAGAGAAAGATAACAGCAAAAACAAGCACAGGCTCTGTTATTGAGAACAACGGCCCCAAACACTGCTCTGAAAACGCAGGTGAGTCATCACCAGCCATAATACTAAAGGCTGGTTACTGTGATTTTGTCTTCCTTTCAGCCTTATGCCATTCAATTCTTTATTACAGATACGGGCTTRTTTTTGCCAATTTTCATATATTTTGATGCCCAACAGACTAAAATAAAGCCATTGCTACACCTTGGAATTATTGACGTCAGGCAAAGCCAAAACATGATTTTGCACTTAATTKAGAGAGATAAAATTGGAGAAGAGCATATTGTATAAGTTTGTATTTGCATTTTACTGATAATGATTGAGTGTGTTATAGGAAAAGGAGTAACGATTATAAAGCCACTTTGCCAGAAAATCATAGCTGAAAAAAGATTAACAATGAAGAGACTGCAAATTAACAGGGACAGGCCTTTCAGCTTGGAGAATATGTATATGTAAGTGAAAGAAAGGCATTATTACCTCGGAAGAGCTTTACTATTCCTTTCATTTTAGTCTCTCATTTACTTGAGTCTTACACAGGTTTGGTCCCACCTTTTTTTTGTTCTAAAWCCTGCTGAGACCAAGTCAAGAAATGTCAGCCATGAGTCCAAACCCTGTAAAATTCAAGTAACTTCACTGAACTTAAACAGTTTATTGCCAGGGTAACCTTGGATGAAATCGTGCCCAATTATAACCTCCCATAAAATCTACGGCAGAGCTTGGCTGCTCTGCTTATAGATGGGATGTAATATTCTTGCCAGAGTAGTTGTGTTTGCCTGATTTGCCAGAGACCACTCTCTGAGAGGAGGGAGACAAGCTACAAATTGAAATTTGTAGCAGATCCAAATTCTTCTGCCCACACGCTGTTACACTGGATGCGTGCCACRTCCAGCCCAGGAGCCAGAGAGCTGAAGCACCACGGCACAGTGCCCAAGCTACTGTGGTGTTCCCCGCCACGAAGGTGCCTACAAAGCGTCTTGACCAGAGCTGGGTCACATCCAGCCAATATGAGCACAGGCAGAGCACCCTGGATCCCTCTCTTGATGCAGGTGTGCTACAAGAGCGGGCTACCCAAGAGCACTTCCTTGGCCTGATGCAACTCAAAACAGGAGAATTTGTAGGGCCCTACAGTCCTACCTGAGAGTCTTTTACCTCAACCTCACTGCCTGCAAAAGGGACATGGAAAGGACACTGACAGTTCACACCATGCCACGGAATCCAAGGAATTATGATGGGCCCGAGCCCCTGAACAATTAAAGAACTCCCAGGGATTCKCCAAGATCTACTAATCAGTAAGCTGTTGTGAAGGGTTACAGATCACATTCGCCCTCCTCCCCTCGTACATTACCATTAATGGGTTCAAGTTCTGCCCTCAACTTGGCAGAAGTTAAACTCAAGAAAGAGTGTTCAGTAGTCAGCCGCTGGGAGTGCAGTAATGAAAATCTCCAGGCTCGTTTTGTTTAAGTGTTCTTGTAACTTATATTTAYGTTGCATGAAACAAGTGAAACAGGAGAATTGCATAATGACAGTAGTATCAAATTTCAGGCAGTCAGAAGGACGGAATTGCTAAKAGTCACCTAGCATTAGGGATCAAATTTACCCAAAGTGCTCCTATTACATCAGCGTAATATAAACACAGACATCAACAGAAATAGAGGAAATATAAAGAGTAATTAAACATTTGAAAGGAGAGAGTACAGAAGCCTATGCTTTTATTTTCAAAGCCTTGAAAGTGGTCAGCAAAGAATCAATAAAGATATATGTGCTATGACTCCTCCACTCTCGGCACTTTCTACAGAATTACAGAGTGCACTAGTCTGAAAAGGAGCATTTCAGCTTTCACTTACAAGGCAATTTTTTTGCAAAAGAAATTCAGAGGTTATTCTGGCCATWCACAAACCATCCTGACATTTCCTTTCAAAATCAAAGCATCCCTTGATCCAGTGAGTCTTTTCTCTCCCTCTGTTTCATCCATGTTGAAAACATCAACAATTATGGGCCCCATTTCTTCCAAAAGAAAGGAAGAACATCCTGATATGTTTGTCTGTCTGCTTCTTTCGTTCCTCTTGTGTCTTCCTGCATATCAGCAAGAGCTTCCTCTCCCTTTCCAGTGGCCACCACACCTACCTGCGTGACCAGGTGACTCGCAATTTGCTGCTGTGGCTGCTGAACCTGCTGGGGCTGTTGGGACGAAGGCTGCTGCTGGGACTGCCCGATCATCTGGCTCCGTATCGTCTGCTGCCCGCTGGGTGGGTTGTATATTGCCGGGGTCCCATCAGGATTTACAAACGGTTGGCCTGAAACAAGACACCCTTCCTTCGCTGAGTGCTTTCAAGAACGCAGTATTTACCATATGAAATTATATAAACCACATGTTTAGTAACAGTTTGCTTTAACTGATCTGCTACAATAGAGTGCTCTTTACTGTCAATGCCTCATTAGAGTAACAACTATCTATTTTTTCCCAGGCAAGGCAGTTAGCTTCTATTACAGAACTGCAATTTAACATAAAGCTGGCAACATTTTTGTCTGAATTTTGCAAGGACGAGTCAAGGTCTAAGACATCTATGTACATCACATGTCAACTGGCAGTGTTTACATAGGAAAAAATAGAAAGAAAAAAATATAATGATGTGACTTTTTACAGTCATCTCCAGAGCCTTTTGCCTGGCCATAACAAGGAAACAGAGAACTAAACGAAATTAGCCTGGGGTTTTCTCCATGAATTCTGCTCCCAAGCAGACTTCAAGTTCTCAAGGTTGTTGAAATTGCCCAAATTTTCAACCCACTGTGATCTCTAAAAAAAACAATGACCAAGGCAAGCAGAGAGAGAGAGAGCAAATGCATAGAAATGTGAGAGCAAATGTATAGATGTGTACCATCACAGGCTTACACCACAGTGAAGCATAAACAGGACTGTGATGATAAAATTACAGTTTCACAGTAAAAAAAACCCAAACAATTAAATCAGTGATTAAAACAGACAACACAAGAACTTGGTGGTATGGCTATGAATGACATAAATGAAGCCATAATTCTTAACTCCTTCAACCGCTGCCAGAACACTCATTTTCTTTGGCAACACTTATTCCCAAGGAACACAGGGAAGGTTGCCATGACCATAAGGGGATTCAGGTGCTATGGTTACTTGAAGCAATTTAACAATGAAATAATTAATGCTAAAATTGAAGTCTGGAGCAAATACAGAGATAGTGGATATTCAYGCACATTTTCTTTTCCAGCAATAGAAGTGAAATGTATATGATTACTTCTAACACACTGTAACTCATACCAAAAAAAATRTTATTAATATAATTCCATCCTTGAATAACATAGTACTTTACTTTTGAAAGCTGTGTCTCAGTAATTAGAGGAGACAGCACAGAAAGTTATCAAAGAAGTAGCACTTAAAATGTCTTGGAAAATTTGTCAAATATAGGACAAATTATGTCTGAAGTTGAACTACGAGTAGAATTGGGGTTGTGAAGACACTTGGTGAAAATGGCATGGACAACACGAGGAAATTATTGTTTTTTCCCTAGACTTGGAATCTTTGGTTCCAGAAGTAATTTATGAGACTTGGGAAGGCTGAGATGATCCTTCAGAACAGCATCTCACGTATCTGTGCTTCTAACTGCCATCTTCTCACAGATTTGGGAGATAAAAGTCCCTCGAATGTAAAATACCATGAACGGCAGACAGACAGGGGAAGCTTTTAAAGATGATCTCCTTCCTGAGCATCAACTGTGACCCTGCTGGCAAATGATGATGCCCTGAGCTGCACAGAATAAATGTCTGGAATGGAAATACCAGGTTCTGGTGTCCACAGGGAGCAGAGGCTTAAAGAGAAAAGAATTCCAAAAAGGCATTAAGTGGGCTGCTGGGAATCCAAGTGGGTGACAAGGATAACAGATTCCTGAAGCCCCAGCCAGGTGCTCAAGGGAAACCTGAACTGAAAGAACATTTCCCATGGCACAATGAAACATGACAGGACTGAAAGACAAAAGGCAGCAATGTTTATAAAAATGAAAAAAAAAAGACCTATTAAGAAGAAATCTTGGGATAGGAAGTGAAAAGGAGAGAT
Organism: Nothoprocta perdicaria; assembly: GCF_003342845.1. Taxonomy (NCBI): domain Eukaryota; kingdom Metazoa; phylum Chordata; class Aves; order Tinamiformes; family Tinamidae; genus Nothoprocta; species Nothoprocta perdicaria. The sequence goes on along the minus strand of NW_020456165.1, from coordinate 551,389 downwards.
CAAATGGCAATCAGAAAGACATTTGTAAGTTATGAACTGTGGYCTTGACAGAAAGGCAAAGATTGTGGTGTCATTTAAATGAGTAAGAATGAAATGTAAACGCTCTTAATTGTTGAAGAGGTTATGTCAGAGAGTATGTCAAGAAGAATCCTTTAAATGGCAAAACAGACTGGTGAGTGGGTGATATCAAGAGCAATATGACATAGCTGCATAAATGATCTCCTTTCCCAAAAGAAGTCAGAAACTTCTACATCAGGGGATGGAGAGCAAGGGTAAAGCGGAGGAGACGAATCAAAGGAAGCAGAATGCAGTTAAGGAAAGAATGTGGATTGCCAACACCTGAAAAGGAGCTAAGAGCTATAATCAGAGCTGAGAGATGCTGACAGCATCTCCCGATGCCATTAGAGGCTTGCACAGCCAGTGTCTATGTAGTGTGAAAAGAAGCAAAGCTCTTTAAAGGACAAGGTGCTTGGATCAAAAGAGAAGTAGACTGGAAATAAGCACTGTGCAAGGAGAGAAGAAAGAGCTAAAGAATCATGTTACACAGAGAAAGAAAATCTATTCTTTTTAGGAAACATGACTTCTTTTTCATTTTCTTTAAAATGTCTTTTCTTCATCTATGTTTCTGACAGCATCCATCACTTTGATAGTTAAGCACAGCATCTAGCAATCTCTAAGTCTCCTCCCTATGGAGTTTCTTTTGTAATGCAATTGTAATAAGATGCAAAGATGCTGAGCCCAAAGAGTGGCAAATCCGTAGCATACATTTTGCTGCATGTCAAAAACACAGCTGACACGACAGTACAGGCTGACTTGCAACACAAGTGGCAATACAAAGCTATACATCTGAGATGAGAATTTCATTCTTTAGAAGAACTTTCCCTCCTCCATTTATTATGTCTATACTTACAAAAATGGTACTGAAACAAAAACAGTTTAAATATCTAGCATTTACTCATTTACTCTCTGAACAGTAAAGATCCAACACACAGAGAACTCTTGATTATACCTTGGAGGACAGAGAAAATATAAATTATTGTATTTCTCAAACAGAAATATCTCTGTGAAATATAATATAAAGACTTAGCTATAAAGAAAAAAACTCCAAATAAAATGCTCGTGAATGTTCCATTAAGGATTTCTAGAAAACTCTGGCCTTACTCTCAGTTCCCAGTATAATAGAAAATTCAGCACTCTGAATGTTTCACTATTTTAAACCCAGCATAACTCAGAAGGGCAGAATAGCCAGTCATGGTTGCTGAAGCAGTCCAAATCATTGAAAAAGCAAGACAGGCTCAACCTCCCTGTACCTTTTAAGAGATGTCAGTACAATAACATGGGGAGTAACAGCTTAACCTTACCTGGACTTCATCTAAACCACGGACATAACAAATTGCCTTTGACTTTCAGCAAGCACTCAAGTTCAAGCTGAGTGGTTTTTGAAGTGTACATAGTGCTCAGACGACAGTTTGTGTGCCTCTGTACTGCTAACCAGCAGGCCGACGCAGAACTGAAGCGATTAGAACTTTCTTTTTTTAACAAAACTTCCAATTTAAATATAATTGTTAATCAAACAGCTTGTATAAAAAAAAAAAACTCTGAAGTGCTAATCAGATGCAGCTTCYAAGCCTTCTGTAATTTTTCTACTGTTAAGTATGATGTCTAAAATTTAGAGCATTGGATTTCAGTTGTCCCCTATCTCAGGGAGCATCATTATGGAGGACTTTTTCTCCTTACTAAAGTTAATGAGATCTCAGAGGGTTCACAACCGAGAAGTGCCAGGACTTTACAAGATCTAGGCATTGTTTGGGACTACAACGTTATATATCATTTCCCACTGGCCATACCAGAACACTGTAGATTTAACAGCTGCTCTAAAAACAACCTGCCAAATCTCCTTTCTGTGCAAAAAAAAAAAAAAAAAAAGCCATTTTCTTCCACATAAGGTGCCTGTAAAGTATCTCTAGTAAAGCATCTTTAAAATATCTCTAGAAAAAAAGAAATTTTCTCACTCCACAGAGGGCACCAGGAATATGACAGGGCAGCAGGACGTGGGAGAGCACCTGACTGACCTGTGTGCGGATTGAGAAGGATACTGCCAGGTGGTATCCCCGCAGCTTCAAGTGGAAGAAGGATATAGCTGGTGTTGCTGGCTGCTACCTGGCCGCTCATCCCATTCTCGGCGTAGGACACGCTGCCCGCGGAGCTGGCGCTCGCTCCGGGCAGGAGAGGTGCGCTTTGGAGAGGCTGATGCAGTCGTGACAGGGATCCTGAGGAGCCAGCGCTGCTGGAAGACTCTGAGCCTAGCGCAGAGACAGAGCTATGGTTACAGTGGACCCACAGCGACAAACCATCGCTCGTCACGCGCACTGGACAGGCTTCAAACACTGCAAAAGCAAACATGAGGCTGTGCCCACCAGACATCAACGTTCAGTGGGATTTGCACAATTTAGAAGAGTGTTTCCAACACCTGCAAAGTCTGTTGCACTGCCCAGCCAGAAAATGCTTTTATCAAACAGAACATAGAAAGCTTATACTACAAAATATACATATAATACAAAAGAATCCGTTCATAAAGTATAAACACAAGGTTTATAAATGAAAAACAAAAAAAARCTATTAGAAGGTTTTCTATAAGAAAAACAGCATCTCAGCTCAGAGTTCTCAGCCAACTGACTCGGTAGCTGTGCCATATTTTATATTAACTCACAGCTACCTAACATTTTTTTCAGCACTGATCTTACTGTAAGTGATCAATCAAGACAAATTAAATGTGCTAAAACAGTGCAGCAATGCCTGAAAGGATGAAGAGTCACATTCTTTTAAGACTCAAATATAATCTACAAATTTCAGAGATTTTACTTGATGAAATTTCCATTTATTTGATGCAGTAATGTCAAGAACCTCACTGAGAACGTAAGACTCTGATAAACACTTTGCTCRAAGCAGGAAGTTAAGGCAAATACACAGGAGGGTGAAAGCAAATGTCTGTATGGTGCTTCTTTTTGGAAGCAAGATACAGAAAAATCAAAACCGTTTTGTATCTTACTTAAATGCCCTGTCTTAAATCTTCCTCCTGCAGATGTAGACTGAATGGAAAAATGGAACACTAACTTAAGTATTAACAAACTTCTGTTCCCATTTGGAGGGCAAATTATAGCCTTCATTTTGGGATACTTCTAGAGAACCCCATATTGGACTGCTTAAGAGACTCTGCTTCTTTCTTTGTAAAGGCCTTATTGGAATTCATTTCTTCCCTCATAATCAGACAAGCTTATTTACAAGGAGACCAGTTYGTAAGTGTATGGTCTTCCCAATGGGGATTGCTGTGTAAAAGCTGATACATGTTTTTATCCTCTTTTTCAAACTTCATAGCCAGATGGTAGTTACTACAGAGATAACCATCTTTCTGAACTGTGTGCAATTTATCATTGGAAAAAAAACCAAATCTGTCTCTCCAACAGCTGATCAAGAAAGTAACAGCAATTTCTAAAGATAGATACATATATTTTTCCAGTGTACTCCACAGCTGTATTAGTGGTTGTTTTTTCTTCCCCTCTCTGTGTAGGCTGGAAATTCAGAAAGATTATTCCTGCTGGGCTACTTTTATTTACTGGATCATTTCACTTTTCAGTGAAATTTCAGTGTTTGCTCAGTTGGCAGAGATACTCTTACATCCTCAGCAAGCTACTCACATTATTTTCAAATGTAGACGCAACTGCAGCAGTTTCATTTTCCTTTTGTAGCAATTACCATTTCTTTCCCTTCATTCAACGAGCCCTTCTACATTCATTTTATGCTGCTTCACGGACTTCTAGCTTTATTTACTTCTCTTTTTCTTTATCTATTTAATGCAATGGATTTGAAGCTATCTGGAGACACAGAGCAATGACGATATTCCAGAAATGCCTCATTAGTATTTCTGAGCATGTCAGTAGTAGCAAGCCTCAATTTGGATCCTCTGTCTGCCCATTTTGTGCTATTCTAAAATGCTGCAAGCGGAGAAGACCATCGTGCCTCTGACATTCAATTCTTTTCCTCTCGGCTGTTTTTATGGCAGAATTCAGATTGATCTTTACCAACTTCTGAATGTTAAAAGCCAAAGGACTTGTAATGACTTCAGATGCAGTTATCAAATGCTAAGCAGAAGCAGCGAGACAATCTCTGAAGCCATCAGCACACATCAGCTACAATAACATTGAAAATGGCTGTCTTAAAAGATCAAGGATCTGCTCATCTGTGTCAGTAGATCAAGTTTTTGATTTTGAAGAAAAGCAAACAAGACTCAAATCAATTTCACCATTTTTTTATATTGTCAAAATAATCACAGAAGTTAATACTTAACCATTTTTGAATTCATTTAAGCTCTAAAAGAATGATCTATTTTTTTCATTTTTTTTTTCATCATTTTAAGTCTGGACATATTATATCACGTATGTTCCAACATGTTTGGAAATTAACACAAAATTCATCTTGACCTTATAGCACTGAGGAACTGCTTTCACAGTTTCTAAATTTGGAGTAAGAAACCACCACATAATGAATTCAGTGCTGTAGARAATGAAAAAACAACAACTATCTGATTTTATTCTGATTCATATGGGAGATGTCTTGCTAACAACTTCTGAAAGGAACTTTTGAGTAAATGAGATTCTTGCCCCCATTACACAAACTCTGTTCCTTTTTTTTCCTGCATAGTTGCTTCTAGGCTAATCTATATTTTTTGCTGCTTCACAGTTGACATAGTAACTGCCTTCAGATTCTCATCCATTCCAGTAACATATTTTTAAAGTGTTCTCAGAGARTCACCATTCTGAGCTGTTGTAAGAAAGAAAAAGAAATGAAACAAGTATCAATGTCTCAAAATCTTGATAGCAATTTCTGGGAAAATGAGGAGGGACAGAGAAAGGAGGCACCCAAATTTTACAGTGTTCTGAATGCCAGGGATCAGCAGAGGACATCTTGCTCTATTTTCTTTGGATTGCCATTTAATAGCTGAAGAATTTAACGTTTTCCTCTGCTTTTCAAGGCAGAAGTAAACTTTGGCCTTCTCAACTGGACCATCATCCTCTACTCACTCCATTTTTCTAGAGTAGCACAGTGCTGGTCATTCATGATTTTTTGTATCTCCTGTATTTTTGTCTTGGTTGCAGTTTCTTGATTTAGAAGTATTTATTTGTTAGTTTTAGAAGTCAGGTGTAATTTTGTATAATATATGTAGTTTTTTTATGATAGTGGTATGTGCTCATATGGACATGATACTTCTCTGCAAACTCTATTTCTGAAAATAAGATKAATGTTTCAGCACAGTAGGCTGGTATTAAGCTTATGACTAGAAGCAGYTGGCTTCTAATTTAGTACTCATACCTCAGCATTCTTGCAATTTCCCTTGGACTCACAAGATCCATTAAAAAAAAAAAAAATCTAGTTCCAAAACCCAGACACTGAACCATATTTTGCAGGRCACTTTATCCAAAAAAAGGTTTATATATTTAAAAGTCTGCCGTATAATTGTATTTGCCCTACCAAATTAGCAATGACACCTAACAGGACAGATTAGATTGTAGTTCCGATTACTTGGAGTCATTCCAAAGAAGTTAATGATTCCTACAGATCTCTATCAGCACAGCTGACACCATAACAGAGTCAGCTTTTGGTAAATGGGGAGGAAAGAAACACAGTCCACCAGATGTGCATTCCACTAATGGAAAAGGAAAAATACATTAGAAAAAAAAACCTCAATATTCAAGAGCTAGGTCTTTTAAATCTTTCAGCAATTCTCTAGATCTGTAGATATACGTACATAGTACTTTTTATTTTTTTTTTCCAATAGTATCACATATTTCCTTTAAGGAATCCATATTGAAAATTATTGTAGTGTCAAGGAAAATAACATGACAGGCTACGTACTGGATTTTCTCTTCATGAGTGTAGTTAGACACTGAATAGATCTTTGATAGCCATAGGGACTTCTACTTCACCATATATCCACTATATATATATATATCCACTATATCCATAACCATATATGATTAGTCATCCCTGAAAAGCCCATTCAGCTACAGGAAATCTAAACTAGCCAAGGCTTTGTATGGTGTCTTATGTTTGAGGAATTCAATCTGATTCCAGTCTCTTAAATTATTAGCTTTCCATATCAGAACTGATTTATAACTTAATCAATACTTCCCTATATATTTATTTAGCTTTGCAATGAGAAAGTGGAARATAATTTACAAGATACAATCTGTGCTTTTAAATGGAACAGGTGCACAAAAATATTCATCAGAGAACCAGTAAGATAACAATGCAATAAGTGTAGGGCAGCTTTCTGCAAAGTTTTGCATGAATAAAGTAGCATAATTCTTTTGTTAAAGTCTCATTTCCATGCAGCTGAATGCAATTAAAGTTTAGGACTAATAGATACTACTAAATTCTGCAATGGAAACAGTGCCTTCTATGATCAGCCTTCACCTAACRGGAGGCTGACCACTTCCTGTGTTTCAGTTTTCTTCCCACTATGAACCATTAATTTCTGATTTATTAGAAGTTAATATTAACGGAAGATCATTAATTTTGGTGATAATATTAGAAATGGTCCAGAAAGGCAACAGTACTAATGCTGCATTACCATGTATTTCCCAAAGGCATCTGTAAAGAATCAGTGAAAAKCCCTAAAATACTAGTTTTTCTTGGCTCAGGCAATTTGTTTCACAATGCATCTTGATAATTATCATGTAGTTAAAATAATTTTCACATTTATAATCATCTTCTGACATTTAGTCAATGAAGAACATTGTTAACTATCATTGTCTTCAAAATGATCTCACAAATACTAYATAAAAGCCAAAAATACTTTGAATTTATTACTGTGAATTGTAGAAACTCTTTGAAGAATAGACTGCTATTTTCTACAGATGGTAGAAACTGGTACAGTAGGTACCTTAGAAAACATGTGCAAATACCATATGGAAGCTGTGTCAGCTGTATGAACGCATCATTTTTTAGCGCAGGGCAAACAGTTTATCAGGGCATATTTCCCTGTTATTTTTTGAGCAGTTATTCTGTTCTGTTTTAATGCTATGCAGTAATGGTTCAAGGATAAGGACAGAAACAGTGATGCAGATGTTACTTGCTCCGACTTTCCTCAGGCTGACTGACAGTTTCGCTTCATGTCCCGGCTTTGAAGGTGCGAGTTTGTTTTGACAGACGGCCTTGCTCTTTTCTTGCCTCTCCCCTGCCTTTACTTTCGTTTAGTTTCTTTTTTATTCTCCATATGCCTCAAGTAGCTTTCCAAGGGAAATGCTTTGCTTAGAGAGTCAAAGCACTTACAATATGTAATTGCAAGGCAAAAAACATGGAATTTTAATAATACTGATGATTCAAAAATGTATTATAAGAGTTTTCATTTAAAAATCATTTTGGGTTTGGTACACAGAGAGTGCAGATACATTTACAACTATTGGCTTCAGAGATTTCTCTTAATATATTTTCTAAGTGCCTCATTTAACGATCTTGATTTTAACACCAGGATGGCTCCTTAAAAGAATCTTTTGCAATTAGGACATGCTCAACCCTCCAAATCTCAGACACTATTTAAATATTGTGCAACTCTACCATGCAGTGCAGAGAAGTATATCTAATTGCATTCTACCCAATAGGAGCTGTACTAAAAATGTATACTCATATACTGTRTCTTACCCCTAGATGATGCATATCAGATTGAACTATAAAACAATAAGAGGATCCATAGAAGGCAAGGGAATATGGAGGCTAAACTATGGTTTACTGCATACTCAGGTCCCCTTGCACAGCCTAGTTTTTCTTATGGAAGCTAAAAAAATATATATTACAGGAGTGCAGTTTGAAAGCCACACATGCATTGTCTCCTTAGCATGAGCACGTGTATGACAGCGAAACAACCTGAACAGTGATACAGTGCTACAGTTCACTAAAGTGAAATTTTTATCTAAATTCCATAGGATTCTACACAGGTAAGAATGGAGTGAAATTGAAGGAGAACCTTAGGATAATACCACATGAAAGTCTTATTGGTCTAAAGTCTCACAAGAAATGTAAAATAGAATTGTAAAGCAAGAGAGACAGGGTATTCCAAAAGCTCCCAGCAGCTTTGTGAGCAGCAGGCTTTGAAAGAGCAGCTTCCAGACCAGCTTGAGTCCCTCTCATCTGCAAGATATATCAAACACATCTGAAGGTTGGCAGAACTGATATTGCAAATTTCCTTCCCGTGGGTCCTGAAGCACAGCAAAGATTAGCACAATTTTGGGAACAGGAGTGAAATTTGATCAACCTTGGTTCGATAAACGGGGTTAAATGGAGTAATATCCATAAAATACTCTCAAGCCAAAAAAGTGCTAAGTGCTAAGTATTGATTACCACTTGTCCTGTACTATATTTATCAAATGAATGAGAGTGATGGAATCATCTGGCAGCCTCATTATTTATTATGCACTTTTACAAAAAAAACAGAATAGAGTAGCTTAATGGCATGGCTTGAAATTACTTAGATCCAGACCCTATGACTCACCCATATGTTAATGTACCYGTGAAGTTAATGCAAATAGATGCAGAATTCCCACCAGGTTCATCCTCCTTTAAATGGTGTTTTCATTTAATTGGATCTAAACAAGAAAACGGAGACTGCAGGAGCRCTGTGAATCCAGCTCTTCTGACGGCTTATGCTACAGTGCACTGGCTTACTCACCAGGAGGTAGAGAGAGGCTCAACTCCAAGGTACAGATGGTCCACACTTTAGCAACAACAACAAAATGTTCTTGGATTTCTCATCAGATATACCTCATTTAATTCTTCACATGATTCAAAAATAGTAAAATTCACAGAAAATTAAAAATTATTCTTGTTTTGTCTAAGATTACTACCTTTGCAGGCTATAAAAATGGTATGCAGTGCTCAAATACTCTGTTCCCGGAAAACTGTACTTTACACGTATGGTCTGCAACCTCTAGGTACCAGGTTTTCATCTTGATTCCTTAAAACTGAATACAGCTATAACTATACTTGGATGGGCATACATATGGCCCGTACAGAGGAAATGCAATGGTTCCTGCAATTCATGATAGACCATATTCTCCGATGCCAACACAGTCTTTCCTCACCACAAAAGAGAACAGCAGTGTGAACCCAATACAGTACTAGCTACCTGTTTTGGACAGTTTGCCGGTACTTCTGTTACTTGATGAGCTATCTCCTCTTGTCAGAACGGTTATTCCACCAAAACTTGCTGTCTTGGTTATGGCTGGCTTCAAGTTTCGATTTGAACTGTCTGAGTCTGTGCTGCTCCACGGCCTCTGGTGGTCTGTCCACTTCAGCTCGTTCTCCGTGCTGCTCTGCCGACTGCCAGATGCCTTCCCCGTGCTATCCCTGTTACCCCTATGGACATCAGAAAACAAAGATTTAGGCACAAACACATACATCAAGGAAAAGCCTATCTTTGCTTWGACCGGAAGAAATCTATTATAAGACATGTTCTGCATTTACTACAGTGTGCCTGAAGAGGGTGATTTGTCCTCAAAACTCATCCAGTTTCAACCAGTGAATACTGCTATGCCTGTTTATMTGCACTGCACTTAGCACTGCTGCCCTTTCACAAATGTCTTAAGAGCACTTCAGAAGGAACCAACGCAGCAATATTATGCACCACTAAGGACTCACTGCTGCTGGCTGTTGGTTGGCCTCAAACTGCATGCTGGTTTCCTCTTTACTGTCCCCAACCCTCAAAAGCTTCTCCTAGCAGCTTCAAAGCCCAACCTGTCCCCTTCCTTTCTCTTCCTATCCACCCTCTTCTTTTGTGTTGCCTCTTGTTCCCACTCCTCTGCCTCTTTGTCTGCTCTGACCTTTTACCCAAGGMCTCCCTCTAAACGTGTGTCCTCCATCCTCTCCAGTGCTAAAGCTCCACTTAGATACCCACCAGACTGTGCACCCACTTAACCACATCATCACATTCCCCCTCTGCTTCTTTACCCGTCCACAAGCTGAAAGTCCCTGGAAAGAGGCTGTCCAGCCTTGAATAGCTGCAAAGCATTCATGACATAGTGAGCAACAACTTAGTAAACCAAGAGCAAAGAGCAGAAACCAGAGCAGAATTCAGCTTATTCTGATGAAGTTTACAATCCACTGCTTAGGTGGTGAAACCTGTGTGCCTAGTACAGCTTAGTGTACCATGACTGCTATTTAAATTAAGGCTAATAACGTTTACTTTTGCAAGGCTTTCAGAAAGCGTTTTCAACGCCTCTGTCCTGAAGAATAACATCTTGCAGGTTTGAAGCACTCTATATAAATGCAATTGGTGAGACTGCATCTGTGTGTTTTTCCTGTCCCCTGCTCTTTATTACAAAACCTGCTGAATGCAACGGAGCAGAGCAGCAGGCCAGAGACCTCAATCAGCCTGGTGCATTCCTTGCCTGTGATCAGAGCTCTGCACAGATGCCATCAGCAGGATCTACCTGGTCATTTCTGCTAGACCCAGACAGTGAGAAAGCGTAAGGAGAAACAGAGCAGTGGCAAGAATACAGAAAGAGAGAAATTTAAAAAGAAACAGTCTTTAAAGCTTCACAAAAGAAGTACAAGCAATATAGAGATACACATGCAGTGAAGACAGTGCCTCTACCTACCTGGTGGCTTTGCTGGATAGGGAAAATGTTTCTGAAAGTCTTCACTATTTCCGCCTGCTCTGCTTAAGGCTTGTAGCAGCAGATTGATTTTAAAAGCAAGTTGCTATACTCAGGTCTGATTTGAACTGAATCTGGGGGCCCTGACAGGGTGGGAAAGATCAGACTCTCCAAATGCATCTCAGGAGGAGGGTTTTTTTTGTTATTTTATTTATTTATTTATTTTAAAGTTGGGTCTCTTACTGATCCTGCAGGTCTGAGCAGAAAAAAAAAAATAGATTTTGGAAAAGAAAGGTCACTGAAGAGACTTTTTAATATGTTGCTGCTTTAGATGAAGAAAACCCACTCAGTTTTACCACAAATCAATTCCAGAAAAGCAGTTTAGTCTGAGCACCAGTCTGTGCAACGTGCACATCTTCTAACATCAAAGCAGAACAAACTTTACCAGTCATAGTCACACCCAAATTGGGGCAGCTTGAGCAGATGAACAATTCAAAATCTATAGTTCCTAAACCAAAGACTCCTGAAACCAAATGAAAATCCCATTGTGACTTGCTCATTCAGAGTAGATGATAAACAGCATCAGAACCTGTACTCTGTACCGTGCTCTAGCAGAAAGATGACAGTATTCCCACTCATCAATATCTCGCTCAGTGAGGGCACAAACACAGAAGTTATTGGGAAACAGATATTAAATAAGCCATACAAACCTAAACAGCTGTCTTTTCTTATGGGTGTCATTGCATACACTACTGTCTTCCAACAGCCTACTGAAAAATGGAAAGATAGATTATGATAACAGACCTGTTAATTCAGCTTTATATCTTATCTGTAAAATTACATTTAGCTTCTGCAACACTTTCCAAGTTGCTAGAATCATGAAGAACTAAATCTAAGATCACCCCCCAACCACCCCACCTATATATGTTAAGTTGTGCACGGTCAACTTAACATATAAAATACCAGCCAGGGAGACTGATGACCATTTGACATTTTTGGTTAATGAGCAAGGTAATTATCAGAAGCCAAGGAAACATGCTTCTACATCCAAAACACAGTTATACAAATATAAGCTAATAAAAGTATAAAAAAACCCACAAGCCATCAAAACACTGCATATATAACTATAAATATTATTGTCTTGGATAACTCTGCAGATAGATGCTGAGGTTCTCTGACAAAAAGAAAAGGCTGTGAGCTTTTGTCTTGATTGAGCAAAGCTCTTAAACATACACTAAGTTTCAACACATAAAATAAACATTTTTTCTCATGTACAAAAACTATGAGCTTAAGTGTTTCACACCATCAAAGGCAGTAAGGCATGCCGCAAGAAAAAACAGTGTTCTGACAAATGCAAAGCGAGTCTCCTAATAACAATAGTGCAGATAAAAGTTCAATTTTGAGCCTGGCAGTTTTCTGGCCCTTGAGTATGGATCCCCATCTTATGAAAGTTTGTCAACCCGTTCACAGGTTTGAAAGAAGTGGAAAATGTGCAGAAACACAAACTGGGCAGGTTCACCCGTGGGTGAGCGTGTATCTTATATTACAAACAAATGAAGGGTGTGAAATTCACAGTTTATTCCATACAGAATCTCACCCTACGCTCAAGCTTAACAGTATTTACACCCCCTCCAAMTTCATTTTGGAACATGAATAACTATCACTTTTATTCTGCTGTTTTCTCCAGAGAGGGAAAAGTAGGTTGATGGGAGTGTCTTGTTTTTGCTTGTCAGGGCTTCTCTATTACAATTTTGATTTATTTTGATAACATACATATCTCCATAATSAGGTTACAGAAGAAACTGATGAAATACATTTGTTTTTTTAGAATACTATGTGCTTAGATGACAGTGGTCATTATTTCCTGAGGGACCAGCCTCATTCCAGAGTTTTGGGACCATCCTTCAGAAAAACTGGTTTGCATCATTATTGTGAAGCCATTTTCTGTGGCTCACATGTACACGCATCTGCATCTACCAGAAGTGAGGATGGACAGTGACAGAAACGTTGTGAAAGATGATATCTCCTTTCTTCATGCCAGTGGTGCAGGGTTTTAAAACCTGCACAAGACAGACTTGGGCTAGCACTGCTCCATCACTCACCAGTGCAACTCCTAGCATTTTGGATGAGGCCTTCAAACTGCCAAAAGGGTGTATAATTTCCAAAATCTTCCACATAGCTAATTTATGACAGCTAAGGAGCTCCTATTTTGTATATTGTAGTTATGTTTCTTCTTTCCTTTGCTTTAAAGGGATTTATTGCAATAAAAAGAACACCCACTGGATCTATCACACGGGAATGCCAAACAACAGCTGGCTGTGATATTATCGTGTCATTACTGTGATGCAGGAGGAAAGAGGGGCTGATTTCAGAGAGGTCTGTGCATTTATAAGCAACAAGTGAACGCCAACGCTTGGCCCAACGGGAAAGCAGGTTAAACAACAGAAACACACATGCAGTGGTTCATAAATACTGCCAACCCAGTCAGTGTCGGAGCGCTTTTAAAAGATCATGAAGTTAAATCCCAAAGGCACTCCAGACAGAGACTGGTCATTGGAAATGCTATGTTAGGAAGGGTTTTCCCTCCTCCCTCCCCCACACTAGTATCTTGTCTGCTCAGATGCAACCTGCTCATAATTTCAGGATGATCTCTTTTCTCCCCCTAAAGCAGAAAACCACCACAAGCCATTGGGATTACAAATTTGCTCAACAGTCTTCTCATTAGGACAAACAACTACAGAGAGACAAAATAATGATAGAGAGAAACAGCTGAGTTAAAAACAAAACGAAACAAGCTATTTTTACCTGTTTTCCACAAAAAGGTTTTCCTGGGAGCAAACTGACTGAAAAATAAAAAAGGCATTGTATCAGACGCTCTAGATATGCTCTGCTGTTCCAATTCCTTCCTTGCTTTTAGAATTACCTCCCCTGTTCAGGCTTAAGGGGATATTAATTCATGCATCATTTGCATTTGCAGAAGACAAGAGGGAAAGAAAGTCAAGAATAAGGTCAGGCCAGTGAAATAAATTCCATGCATTACAACACATCGCCAACGAGGGGTCTCAGTTCTGCGACAAACTGAAACTTCTTAGCCTTGAGATTGGAAGAAGGTGCTAGGTGCAAAATACTGGCGTGTCAAAGGGGAATTTCTTTGCCTACTTAATGTATGGTTTCACTATACTGCCCTGCTTGCTAGGGAGAAGCAGAATAGCACAGAGCTGCAGGTAGGAAGGACGGACAGGAGGAGAGCATGCACAAGTGACAAAGATCTTCAAAGGAAAGGAAGCTACTGCAATACTTAGAAATAATGAAGTATTACATGATTTTATTTTACAGTTGGAAAGGAAATTATAATACCCACTTGGAGATATAATATGATGATGATAATATCAACAATAATAAAATCTATTGTAAAAAAAGCAAAAAGAAAAAGGAAAAAGTTTTGTGCTGGAAGATTTAGATCTGAGAAAGGTAAAGTGCTGGGAAGAAATACATCTTTTTGGCAAGTGTATAATTCTCTTWGCATTACTTAATTTTTTTATGCAGAGAAATTAAGCTGTGCTCAATTTCCCATGAATAATTCTCCTTCTTTGATTTATTCCATTTCCCTCCTATTTCATGTTCACGACACAAAGTGCCTGGTAGCTGTCACTGGATTATATCGCCGTGAGGTGCAGAAGAAAAGACACTCGGTACTTCCATTGAATTTAAACAAAAGCAGCGCAGAGGGAGGAGGACCCCTGAGAGCACATCCATTCCCTCTCCAGCAGCGGGACTCAGCTCAAGGAACCACGGGATGCCCTCATTAGTCCCGTCCAATTCTAATGACACAGGAAATGCGTGGATTTAGGATGTTCCTCTTTCCATACAGGGTGAACTAGTCACCTACATCCACATACACAAGGGAGGAGTTTATGCTGGACAASCTCAGGCAGCTCTCCCACACCACACTGATGTTGGAGAGTAGGTGGTGTTGACCCCTCGGTGGTGTGGGCTCCTCTTGGCTCCCTAACCCAACTRGCAGGGCCCTGGGGTGCCTGCGGGGCAGGCGCTTTCCTCACTAACTCATTCCCGAGCCTTTCCTCAGGCTCTGGATATGGGCGGCCAGCCCCCAGGGAGCAAACTGCCCCAAGGCTTTCACCCCAGCCGCAGAAGAGTCTCATGCTCCAGCTCTTAATTTAACGGCTTCCCAGTGGCCCCAGTGGCAACGGCACTGGAGATGGTGCTGGGCTGACCTCCGCTGCTGGGCTGCCCCTGCACATCTAGGTTTGTGGCAGGCACCTTATCCCCACTGCAGCCACGTTTCCAGGGCGGCCCCAGCAYGGCTTTTCCAGGACAAGTCACTAAAACCTTTCCTTAGCTTACAGTGCTCACTTGTGCCCCCAAGAAGAAAACAAAGCAAAGGGGCATGTACCTGCTAGAGAGAAAGTAATTACGAACATCAATTTGTGGATGTTTTTAAACAGAGTAAATGGAGTTGGGCATAAAGCAGAATACCTAGGATTTACATTTTATTAAGCAAGGAGAGAKGCCTGCTCTCTGTTCAGTGATATGATGGCAATCGCTATATGCTCCATAGCAGACCTAAGGACAGGCTCTGTAATAACTCCATCTGTCTTCCAAGCCAAGGATGCTGGCACAAGGCCACGCAATCCCTACAATCTCTCTTTTTCAAAACGTGTGCGAGGCTGAGAGGCAGAGGAGAGAGACACTTTTTTCATTATGTTATTCTTGCTGTTAAAAATCAGAGGGCTAAGCAGCTCTGGATAGCAATTTAGCTACTACAAGGTCAGGACACACTTTCCTGAGCTGCAGCATCAATAATGCTCAATTTAAAGCACCAGGAAAGCTTAAGAAACCGCAACAGAGCTGTTGTCAAAACTATTTATAAAACACTTGGCTCTCATATACTGATTTAAGATGCTGCAACAAATCGAGGAAAGGAAAAAAGTTATACAACATTACCTACAATTTCTGCTCCTCGGGGATCTCTGCATGCAAGATTTCCATTAGGGCTCTGTGTACCGCTAATTATTATTTATGAAACTAATATTTCGCTCCTGCTTCCCAGAACCTTTTAAACTCTCAACTGGAAAATGCCTATCAGCTCTGTTAGTGCACTAGGAATATGGGGAGCTGCTGCTCCTGTTTTTAATTACATTAGGCAATGCAGAGAACTATTAACATGCGGCCATATCCTGCCGTGGATACCATCAGGTAATCATCTTGCCATCAGCTAACGAGATATRATAGATCTCGGGCTGCCAACTAAAGGCTATTGCTCGATTTGCTGCCGCAAAGGAAGGCTCCGTGCAGCCGCACTGGAATCTCAGTGCTCAGGAAACCCACCGGTAACGTTAGCCAGTACAAGGCACATCTTTGCTTCACTGCTATTCATTTTAAAGCCTCTTCTTCCTACTAAATGCTGTTTTTTCCTACTACAAGGATARGAGAGTGTGACGCTTTGCAGATCTCTTTTCTGAATCTTCTCCAATCAGAGATCACTAGCGAAGATCCTCAATGTTCTCTTCCTTGGAGAAATTCTCATGTATTTTATCAGGAGTGTCTGACCACTGCTTGCTCAAAAATGACCCTTACAACTACCCACAAAAAAAAACCCCAAAAAGCAGTGGATAATTTCCTTTAATAAGTTCCATAAGTAGTCCTGGGCAATTCTGGCCCTTGTGAAAGTAATAACTACGTATTTCAATGAGAACAAAATAGTTACTAGAGAATACACTTCAAAACTGTGGATGGTCCTTCTGTGACTCTGGCTCATGAGGTTATGCATCACATTAACCTCCAAGAATAAAATTCCCCCTATGTAATTTGATTGCTGTTTGTTAGAATCAATCTCCTGCATGCTCAAAAGCCAAATGCTCTGTACTATTTACACAAGCATTTGGGATTCTCAGATAAATCTACAGTTTGAATCAATATATAATGGTAAGAATAAGAGGCTTTTCTTCTTTTAGACTCTTCTTTCTTGGATAATTACTTTTCAGCATTCTAAAAACAAAGGTTCATATTAGAAAGTTCTTTTCAAGGCCCAGGTATTTCATGTCTCTGCTCTAGTGCACTTGGTTGTTAAATTCACAAATTTTTGTAAAACTAAGTTTCTATTTAAAAGAGGTGAAGAATAAAAAGTACAAGCTTTATGATTAAATAATAATCTCAGAAATAGCTTTGAGCATACCAGGGCTCAAAGCAATGCTGTTTTTCTATAAGCAGCCTGAAWTTTTTTAAAAAATTGCATCTCGTACTTTTCATTTCAGTGAGGGCAGAACTACCAATTTATTACCTCTTTCTTCACCAATCATTTTAAGATATCAAGTGAAACCCCTCAACCTCTACTACTTTCTATGACTCTACAGGTGACAGAGGTCATTAAAACCTCTAGTTCTCCTTGCCAGATTTGATGACAGCCAATGTACTAGATGGAAAATTTGACTGAAAGTATAATTTACTGACTGACTAATACCGGATTAATCATCATAAGGGCCATCATAATGATGCCATTATTCACAAACATATTTATTTTGTTCAAAACTGCTACTTGGAAGTGGAGATGCCTGCTGCACTGCAGTGTTTCAAAACCTAATGGAAGAGCTAGAAAGCTTTCTGGTTGACAGTAAATGGAGTCCAGATTAAGGTATTTTTCCCAGCATTTGAAACATACAAAAAATGTTGACTCCTGCAACCAGACTGCAGGTCAAAGTTCTGACTCTTGGGCTGATAAGTTATCCAAAGAATTCTGGCTGCCTCAAATATACTTAGAAGGTGTCATGCAGCACAACAGGTTATGCTGGCACCATCAACACTGTGGTTGCACTTTGGAGAATTCTGATGCAAGCCCTATTTGTGCACACTATAATTAAAAGAAAAGTATCTATAATCCATTTTCTAAGGCTAATAAGCAAGGCACTGATGAAGGCTTGACTACTGCAGTGCACAAAGTGCAGAGATAATAAAAATACCATATGATTAATGCTTTCACATCTCTCTGTCTCCAATTTGAGCAGCATGACAAGACTTAGGTTCCTACCTCAGAGAAATATGGAGAAAAATTTAGCTGAGACAGGAATTGTTCATCCACAAAAGGAAGAAAAACAAAAAGGGCATCATCTGCCACCATATACAAACACTAACAGAATCCTAGGAAAGACCTCATCTGTGAGGAATGTTCCACTTGGAAGGACTCAGCTAAGAAATACATTCCTTTCAATATAGCTATAGATATTAGTATATGTACAACTGCAATGAGTAGTACAAATTTGCCAAAAAAATTACTGCAATGTGACGCATTGCTGGCTCACTAACCCCTGCAATAAGCAGGGAGAAATGGCAAATAAGGGGATATGAGAGAGCGAGGGAGAGATATCTACATGGCAGATCTTTAAAACTGCTCACTCCCAATCCATTTAAAATCCCTACCACAAACCACACTGTTATTTAGGTCTTGCCACTCTGCAATACCAACCCAGTGGACCACATCAACCTCCAGTTGTGACCAATTAAAATGCTCACTGCTTGCCTAGCTTTAAAACCTAAGTCTCTAAACGTATAAACAACAGCCCATTGTGCACTGAATTTCAGCACACTTTGCCAGCCACCTGAGTTTCCCAGCCTGGTTCTGATTTCTAGTTGCTTCTTGTGACATAAACTGCACTACTTTGGCAATACCTTTCCATAGGGCGTTTTACAACATTTTGCCACACTTGAACTCTGCTTCAAAGCCCAAAGATTCTTCTATTACTGGGCATGCTCCTTGCTAATAAACTGAAATGATATATTTCATATAGGAGACAGGCTGCAAAAGAGGCTTTTGCAGCCCTTGAATGATTCRGTAACCCTGTTGTACACACTGTAGCAGCCTCAGACCAACACGCTGAAAGTGAATTGTAAACTGAAGGGGTTTAGCTTCCACTGGACTTTTTTCAGACAAGAAAGAGGAGAAAGACAGGCTAAAATCATTTAAATATGAGCAGCTACTTACTAACAAGCACTGCTACTTATCATGGTAAATATGCTCGGAGGTGAGACAATACGCACCTTAAACCAGTCAATGGATTCTGCTAACAAAAAATAACTKGAATGGATACAACTCCAAAACTAAAGCAAATAAAAGGACATTAAAATAATATCATTAATCCTGTGAACAGTTTTAATTTAAAAGGACACTGTCAAAAATAATTTTCTGTAACACTTTCATTTTTTTTCCCCTATATTCCTTTAAGGGACAAAGCTCCCACTGAGATGTGACAGAAAACAATATTGACATTTTCTGTTTTTTGTTTGTTTTTCCTTCTAGGATTCCATGATTACAGTAGCATGGCAATTCCTATTTTTTTTAAGGGCTATGAGGTACAAAACACTAATGTTTCAAATGTAAAGACTTTGCTCGCTCTCTAAGTATTGATTTTTCAGTAAGGCAGAAATTATATTACCTATTTCATCTTATTCTTCTCAGAATCATCAATGACATGACTCTTTGACAGCAAAAATTGGGCTCCTCAATCAGTCATTTTTAAAAAGAAAGAAAAAAAAAAAGAATAAAAAAACCTGCAACTTCACATTTAATTTCTATTAGTGTCTCGGTTGTAAAACACTTGCCCCAAAAGAAGTAACTGTGAGGAGGCTCTCTAGAAAGCCACTTGACAAATTTGATCCAAATTGACACCAAAATGAAATAAATCACTTATCTAAAATTATTGAGAGTGCCCATTTAAATCACTGCTCTTTTGCTGGCAAAAAAAAAAAAAAAAAAAAGAAAAAAAAAAAAAAAAAAAAAACAAGAAGAAAAAAGAAGAAAGCCTAGACCACACAAACACAAACATTCAAAGAAACAGGATAAGCATTCCCTAGACAACATGCTGGGCCTCGTCTACCTTCCTCCTTTCTCCCTGCAACTCTTATCACCTCCTGCTCCAGAAACTGATGAAGTCCAGAACCCAATGAACTCATCTCAAGGCTCTTCGCTTCAATCATCTTTCCCTGTCATCTCCAACTCCACTGTGCAATCCAGCTGCAGCATTAATGTTGGATGGGGAGAATACTGTCTGACTACTGATAAAGATATGGCACTAAAGAGGCAATTAAAACAACTACTCACATCTTGTGCAAATATTCTCTCCCTCACTCTCTGATACTCCTCTTCTCTCTCTTCAATTGATTTACTTCGTCTGTCATCTCTAAATGGATGAATTCTGTTTTGCTGAGCAGAAAAGAAACCAGGAGGGTTATATAAGTTGAGCTGTTAAAAACTGCAGTTAAGTAACTGTCAGCTGAGAATAGTAAATGTTCATTAAAACAAAGGAAGCATGAAAATGAGAGCTTTCAATCCTAGGGTGGTGCACAAAGCACCTTGCTAGGCTGGGCRCCCTAGGGTTTCCAGGCAGGCCCTGCAAGAGTGTTCCTAGATGGAGTGGCTGAAATACGGCTTTCTGCATGACCTGTGTGAATCTCCAGTCCTAAACTCAGATCTTCTCACCCCATGCCCTAAGTGTCATTGCTTTTCACTGATAAGATTTCTCATCTTTCCTACTGCTGCCAGGAATGGGAGGGCAGGGAGTAAATAGCTACCTATGAAATCGAGGAAGAGAAGAGGTAAACTGAGCACTAAGTAAGCTACAAATCCTAAGAGAAACCCAAAGTCTATGTTTACAAGGAGGAGGAGGGAGTCCAAAATAAGTGGCGCAAGTGTTTTAACCACGTCAACAGAAAAGAGAACTTTCAATCTCAACCTCATTGGGAAAAAAAAAAATGGCACCACAGTGCCAAGAATAGCTGTGTCCCAGGCAGAAGAGAAGGGAGAACAGCCAGCAAAAATTTTGCGCTTTATTTGCCATCAGGTTTTAAAGCACTGCGCCCCACAGCACCTTGTAAACAGAACGTGCTGCCTTCCTTAGGCTGATTCCCATGCTTATTGCGCCCTGAAAACATTTGTGTTTTGCCTGCAAAGCCAACTGAAAGGCTGCTTTCAATACAACTGAAAGAAAGGGGGAAAAACAAAAAGAAAGCAAAATGAAAGGAAAAACAGTCCTTCACTGAAAACATGAAGAGTGGCAATGAGAGACTCACTGGCAGAGACTCCACAAATACAAACCTAAGCAAAGAAAACATATGCTGTCTTACCTGTGAGAATTTTACCATTAAAGCAATTCACGTCAGAAACCTTTTTGATTTTTGTTAGTATTGGTCACGGACACAGCTTACACTGGGTTGAAACAGCACGACACTTGCTTTTAAAGGTAGCACAAATGCACACGTGGCCCTGGTGTACCTCTTCTCGTCAGACTCGTGTACAGCAGCGCGGTGTTGGGTTAGGTGACAAGCGACACGGAGAGGAGGAGCGCTGCCACGGGGCATGCAAAACAAGCAGGTAAGTCACACGGACAGYGAAACATGGTGAGGGCACAGGGGAAGGAGGGAACTACAAGATGAAAATGATTTATTCTAAGGTTGGAACTTCTTTTAGGACAGTTCAAAAATCAACCTGGCCTGTGKTTTTTTGGTGGGGATTGTTCTCTTGCTTTTATTTTTCTCCCTTTTGGCTGCAGCAGTTTCTCATGGGTCCSTTCTGAAACCCAGCTCTGGACAGGCACAACCGAAGGAGCAAGCTGCAGAGGAGAGGTTGCAGGGGGGGAACCACTGCTGTGGCCACACGAGACATGGAGAAAGACAGAGCCCTCCTGCAGCTGGGAGCCGCCAGGCTGGCATGCAGCAAGGCCTGCGCCAAGCAAAGGGCCCATGCAAAGCCACACGCTGCCCCTGCTGAAGCCAGCGCGCGCGGCTCGAGCCTCTCGGGGGGACAGGGAGGACGGGGACAGGAGACGGGGAGGAGGAGGAGGAGAGCAACAACAAAAGAACAACAATAACATCAGTCAGCCCACCTGCGAGAACAGAACAATTTCAGCAACTCTCGAACCGAGAACCAACCTGATTGTCTTCTTTATCAATACTAGAGTTATCTCGCTTCAAGATAAATCGCTTCTGGGATTCTTCACCTTTTTCATCTTTTAAATGTTCAGAAAACCTTTGCTCTGGTCTGCCAGCAAAGTAAAACATAGCAATAAAAAAATCTTTTTTTTGGTTTCGCTTCGATTTCTCAGTGCTCTTTGTTTTCACAGAGGCATTTAGTGCAAAAAAATCAGTCAACATTTGTGGTCATGGTGAGACACTGCCTATAGTTGTCTGCTGCTGTCCTACTGCTGCTAACTGTTATTGCTATAAATAGCTTTTGTTGTTGTTATGGAGAAAGGAGCAGGAATTCAACATCTCGGTCACTGAAATATTTAGACTCTCCTCAGTGGCACTGAAGGACGAGAGAACAAATTAACATGCGGGATGTTAATTTGCGCCTTCGGTAGCTGGGACCTCCAGCTATGCTGCCGCGTAGGGGAACGCATCTACCTTTAAAAGTAAGGAGAATGGGAGGAATTGGAAAACAAAACCGTGAGTCTCTCACTCCCGATAAAGGAAGCTGGTAACTGGAGGGACCGATGGTATTTTGCATAAACAAATAATTATCTCATCACAGCTAAGTGGGGAAAAGACTCCAGACTGGTCGGRAGTACCAATTAGCTCACTGCTGTTAAACCCATTCAGGCTCCCCCCCCCCCCCTTTTTTTTTCTTTTAAAGAGCCACATCCTACTAGATAAAAGCTTCACATTTTCAGGTTTGTAAGGTGGGAGGAAGGAACCGCTCCTGGTCCTTCCACGTTTATACCTTGCGGAGAGAGCAAATGTTAAGAGGCGCCTCCTGTCATGGAGCCGGTACCGACAGCCACCTCATACACCCAAACACACAAACCCCTCAATTCCCACCCCTATCCACAGGGCATCTGGCGGCCTTGAGAAACCAGGAACCAAAATTCTTGTGCTGGTAGCTGCTGTCACAGCCCTGTTAAATCCCAAGCTGGTCTGGGAAAGGAGCAAGGCGCCTCCATGGGGCAGYGCAGCCCTCGCGCTCTGCGGAAGGAGCGTTTCCAACAGCAGCACGGGCAGAGCAGGCACGGGTCTGGTTTGAGACCCGTACAGCAAATTCCGTACAAGTATGTGACACCTCCACTAACATTAGCACAGCTCCATCAAAAGTAGCATTTCTGGAACGTGATGGCTTTGTAAACCATTGAAAAAATGTTTTCTGGAAAATCCAAAATMATTTTTTTCCAAATTAAATGCTCAAATCCAAATGTGCAAGTTAACAATAAAACAAACAAAAAATGGTGGCTATTYGTGCTACCATGCAGATTTGCACTTATCAGCAATGTATTGCGAATCAAACAGAGCACACATTCACGCCGCAGTTGGGGTCCATAGCAGTCCACAGTCGTACGTACGGGAAATACTTGTGATGAACTGTYAGAAAGACAAAATATTAGGAGACAGCAGTTCTATCTTGCTTTCTGTAGGGTTGAACTTGGGCTCCAACATCTCGCAACTCACTCTTTGCAACAGAAGGCAGCTGCCGGATTCGCACCCATTGGGAGACTTCAAAGCTCCTTTGCCCATCAGGTGCAGGTGCTGGGCGCTCATGGGGCTGTCAGGTTCAATGCGGAAACATTGTCAAGAGTCCTCAGATGCTTTAATAGGCATGTTTTTAGAAACCCCACTGCAGTGTGGATCTCTGTAGAGTTTTCTAAAGTCACTACATTAGAAATTATTCTAATTAAATGCAGTGGTGCTATTAAATGCAGTGGTGTTTGCTCAAATCCAGAAATACTACAAAGCCATATTAATGGATTTATTACACCAAAAAAGAGCCCCTCAAATACTCTGCTTTAAAATGAGTCACTAAAGAACATCACTTTTCTGTTTCTTAAAACACAAAGCTTCTGCAGTTTCCAATCAGTGCAAAATTTACTGCTGCAAGCTATCTACTAAACATCTAAAACTATATTCCTAGCATAATACATAACTGGAATCTATTTTGAAACGAAGAGAAGAAGAAAATGTCTTGTGCAATACCAAYGTATTTAAATAAGATGCTTTTGATGCTTCATGGCATTTTTTTTTTTAACCAAATTTTCATTTCATTTACCATTTACAGAATGTTTCCACCTGTCAGAAGTTAATCTGAGGAGCAGTGACTCAGTAACGTGCTCCCTGATAAAAATACCCTGCAAGCCAAGCAGGTGATTAATCCCCAGCCGCGCCGAGCAGTTGTGCTGGGGCAGGGGGACGCGGGGGGCAGCGGGGCTGGGCAGAGACGTCCCCTGCAGTTGTCCCGGGTCCTGCTTTGCCCGGGAGGGACCTGGGGGACACCACAGCTCGCTCAGTTCACGAGGCTGCAAAAGCTGAAGGGAGACTTCCAAGTGAGAAACAGGATTCTGGACACGCTGTGTACGGATTTTCTGCCATCAGTGTGTGGTTTCAATGTGAACTACTTCCAGCTGTTCCAATAGCGTTTCCTTCAGTTTATCTTAGCGTGACAGTTTGTCCCTCAGGCTTCCTTTTTACATAGGATTTTTAAAATAATTCCCCAGTACTTAGTCATTTAATGCTTTCGCTTTGGATGGAATTTTAAGATGGT
Source organism: Nothoprocta perdicaria (assembly GCF_003342845.1). Classification (NCBI taxonomy): domain Eukaryota; kingdom Metazoa; phylum Chordata; class Aves; order Tinamiformes; family Tinamidae; genus Nothoprocta; species Nothoprocta perdicaria. The sequence continues at coordinate 527,209 of NW_020456165.1, read as the reverse complement.
AATGAAAACAAAAACCCTCTGTATCTTAGCCAGGTATTCAGTATTTCATCAAATTACAGTTTTAAAAAATACTTGGCAAAGTGGTAACAGATACCAGTAAATACGGACTAAATTAAGTTGCAGGGCATTTTCTTGCCACATGCCACGTTTAGAAACATATTAATGAAGTTTCCTAAGCCTCTGTTTATACTAAGATAAAAAATGAAATACTGGAAAAAAAAATGTGCACACATTTAAAGTTAATTAATTCTGAAATAATTCGCTAAGAAGCAGGAAACACAGATACCATACCAAAAGGACAAATAAAAAGAGAAGCAAAATCTTTAAATTTAACAGTTCTAAGTCTTTGCATTAACACAGCACATGAGCAATCTGGGATCATCAGGGCTGCCTTACACAGCAGGTAAGTCTTTGTACTGAGGCATGTGTTTCTAACAGCATCACGGTGCACGGTYCCTTTCAAAGGGAGCACGAACCCCGCTATGTGCAGAAAAGAGAAGACGCTATCGATACAGTGGCTGCTGCAGCCAAACATTTAGGAAGTGCTGCACAGGGAATAGCCAAGCAGCTGTCTAAAGGAATGCAAGGTGGGTGAGTTCAAAAGTGGAAACCACTGCCATCTCCAAAAGTTTAAAGAAAAAAACAAATGTGGCATTACATTTGTAACAGGATGCTCATTTAATGCACTTAAAAGGAGAGACCAGGTTAAGATCCCTCTACTGAATAATGCCAATTCCTGTCCTGAATAATTGGAGGGAAAGAAGGGTAAGACAGTGAGAGATGGGGAGAAGCACTGCTGCAGACCCATTTCAGAGAGCCTATGAAGATTTAGGGCTCTAAAATACAGGTGTTCTGATGGTTTAACTGTCTTTTCTTCCCCTTTAATTTTTTCTTAATTAAAGCAATGCTCAGTCCCAGATGATGCTGGCCTCTATATCAAAGGCATGCTGTGACTCAATATGGTACCTTTTCTTGCTTTGCTAGTTTGCACCTACTACATCTGCCTGCTACGTTTTTCATTCTGGTTTTATGCTGGATGTCTTCATAGGGTGCTGCTTTGCAGCCACAGTAAAGCTAGGTAAGCATTATCGTTTCCTTACTTTAGAATTTGGGCCAAAACTAGTGAAAATGACCTTTTTGATCGTGAAAACATGAACACATTCTGCGAATGAGCAAGGTGCAAGCAAGTATCATGGTTGTCAAAGCGCTCCCTCTAAAAGATATGAGGCAAAACACCAGCCCTATAAAGTATTTGATTATGTCCTCTTACAGCAACACTTCTAACAAGGGCCCAACAATTAAAACATTTATATATTTCRTGTATTTAGGGGACAAAGGACACTCAAATAAAATTTAAGAAAAAACAGAAGGGGAATTCAAACACAGAAAATGCGGTAGAGCTCAGTTATATTATCACAATTTAATACTTAAAACCACTCAAGATCCATTTCAAGCATCTGAAGGTAAAAGCCTCATTAACAGATTGCTGCTTTCATGGTATGAGTCACTGAGAATTGCTTTTATGATGACAGAAGCACACTGGAGGTGATCAAAAATCACCCTGGTCCAAGACATTTTTGTCAAGGTGCTGCCTTTTCTGTAGCACAAAAACACCAAATTTGGCATTTCTCCTGGTTAAAGACTGCTTTCAAATCATTTTTCAGGCAAACATCTAAACGCTGAACAAGTTCTCTGTTTATTATTAAATAGCAAAGRTATTAAAAGTGGCAGGTCATTCTGACAGCCATTCCCCCTCTGAAACGATGGGTGACCAGACACACTTGACAACATTCAGAGCAAAGAACTGGTAAGGCTACTCGGAGGTTTTGTTTTTTCTCCCCACCTCCCTCAGAGTGTGAGGATTATTCTGTCACTGTCTCCGGCTCCTCCTGGGGAGCTGGCCCTCCAATTGACTTTCACTCACAAAAAAGCCCCTCTCCTCAACAAAATTTTTTAGCCTATCAGTACCCTGTCATCATGACTTCAGTGGGGGGTTGGTACCAGCAGCATTTCCTCTTCCAAAATGATGGAGAATTTGATGAGTGTAGGATGGGCAGAGCCAATGCTGAACCTATTCAGTCAACGTTGAATCTCTTCAGAACCAAGTTATTCTCTACTCAGGCCAAGCAGAGGGCCAGATCCTGGAGTCTCTCCGATAGACATGGCTATCAAGCAATCTCCCTATTGTCTGATGTATCATAGCACAACCCTTCCTAAATCCCAGAAAACCATCCAGTTTTAACCTACAGATGCAACAGCATCACACATCCTGACGATGTGAGAGTCTGCCTGAATAAAGGCCGCAATATTTGGCCCAACTATTTGCAGCCAGAATATTGCAACTTTGTGCTGAATTCACATGAGACCTTAGCAGGGCAAGGGCAAACTAAAATACAATCTTTTGCTACCTGGGGCTGCACCGCAAATCTTCCTATCCATTCCTATCCTTCCAAATGCTCTGCTGTCCTGTGATCGAACTAAGACTATTTTTGTACCTGGGGGACTTGCTGCTSCAGCTCCCATTCCCTTGGATTGTATTTAACTCTTAATATTCAGGATTTCCATCTAGGCTGAACACTTYGCGCAGCATCAATTTATTTCCAGCTAATAGAGGCTCATAAGTGGTAGCAGAGTTTATTATGGAATTCATTAATATTTGATTTTAAGGATGTAGCAAACTCTGTAAGTAGCTAAAAATTAGGATGTTGCATAACTAACTGCAGAGGTCTATTTAAAATTACATTTTCACATCTAACAAGCTCAAAAATTAAGAAAGAAAGAAGAAAAAAAGGAAATGAAGCCAAGACTTGAAGACTACCCATAAAAGCAACACAGTTCCCCAAAAGCTGACTGACTAATGAAGAAACCATTAGAGGTCTTGAAATGCCCCATGCATACAAATGATTGCTCTGTTACATAATAGATTCTTGTGCTTATTTCACTTCAGGCCATGAATATTTCCCCATCTCTAGTAGAAGGGCTCAAGGATCAAAGTCACCCCACAAACAGTCACTGGTGTGAGGAGGAGAGCTGCCTGTTAATTACTTCCCAGAAACTGCCTTAAGACTGCCTTGGGAATAGTGAGCAGGAGCAACAGTCTTTGCTTACAGGCAAGAATCAATAATTTCTCAATGATAATACAGGGCAATACTTCTCTGTTCCTAGCGATCACATCATAGATATGCCCACACTGATGGGCTTTGTGTTTCCCCCATGAAACAAATGGCAGGCAGCAGAAGTATAAAGAGTTGTTACCAAGAATGATTTTGACCACCTCAGAAATTTACTTGCTGAAATCACCACCTCATCTCTGAAAACTGCACTCTAGATTTAAGGATATTATTTGATCTACTACTGTAGATTAAAGTGCAGTAACTTTTGAGTAAAGCACTGATGCCATTTCAGATTTCCTATCTGCCTCCAGTAATTTTAAAACACAAGTGACTGAAGAGCAGCTTGATTAACAGGCAGTCTCCTAATCTGGTTTGGGAAAGCACATAAAAACGCTGGGTTTTTATTTACGAAAGGAAGATCTTCCCTGAGCTGCATCTTCTTAGCATTGTTTTCCTGGATGCTCTCCTGCCACCCCACACAAAACCTTCTGGCTACACTGCTAGAATGCTGCAAGATSCAAGGACTAATAGAAGAAAATAAACAAATGTCCCCTGATTAAGGCTTAACTAATACTACATTACAATATAAAACAGCTGTAAATTACTTGTCCACCTTAATTATAAACAATCTACTTTTGATAAATTGTATTAGACTAAAATTTAATAAATGGGCCTATTAGAACTGGTTCATTAACCCTAACATCTCACTTACAGAGCACATCATTTCCACAGGTCCACTCTATGGCTTCCACTGACAGCAGTAAGAATGAAGCCAGCATTGAAGGGTCAATAAGAGCAAAGCCAGTATCTAAAAGTGTCAACTTTAGCACTATTTCATGTATTTGAAGCGCTTCTTTTCCTTTTATATCTTTCAAATTGAACAGGTACGTGATTAAAATGGGAGAATATCTGCTGTGAGCAAAAGGCAGTATCAAAAATCATTAAGCTGAAGACAGCTATTTTAAAAAAAGCTTGGTGGGGGGAGGTAAATCTTTTCTAGATGAGCCTCAGCACATACAGTACCYGATAAGGCATCTAGTGAAATACTGGCGACTCTGTGCCTGAAACAAACGCCTGTAGCATACTACTAATGTACTGCTAAAGCCCGCAACAGTTAACAATACAAGTAAGTGTTCCTAGAATTACTTCTCTGACSGGGTAAGACAAAGACAATTCCCCCATTCCAGCCCTCTCTCTTCTATGATTAAAAATAGAGCCATTTAAATGCAAGTTCAGGGCACTATTCGAGATGGGCATTTCTTGAATGTCACAGGGAATTCTACCATTGCCTTTACTGCAGCTTTCCCAGGAAGATCCCGGTCTGCTCCCAGGCCTCCCACGGCCTCAGGGACTCACTGCCTCAGCGCTGTTGGACCGGGGCGGACACTGGCGGTGCCCTGAAGGCTGAAAGAAAAGCATCACCACCATGAGTGATGCCCACTACTCTGGGCTGCACTGAGCTCTTCTTGCATCCTACAGAATTGTTATCACCCTGGGAAAGTTTTTTTTCCTAACCACTTTTCTAATTTCATTCCAAGATTACTTTTTTTTTTTTTTTTTTTGAAAAAGTCCTAGCAATCAGTCCATGAACACAAGTGCAACCCATATTTCAAAGCTACATTTGTTTACATGGCTTATGTAGCTACCTAGTTATTCTCATTTTTGTTGTTTTACTGATATTCTTACCGAAACTTTAATTTTTTTAATGTATTAGTGCATGGTAAACTGGAACAAAATGTCTCCAACAATGGGAGTGTTACTTCCCAGTTATAAGCTTTCCCATTTTAGTAGCACGTATCTACTAATAATATATCCTTATATTTCTGTGTACATTGGTAAGGCCTGACACTGGTGATCTGATTGAGCAACAGCAACTATAAATCAGAGGGAAAAAAAACACACACACACACACACACACACTTTTTGCTTATTTCTTAGTAATAAGAGAGGAATTGTGCTGTAGGGAGAATAGGGAAGAATGTTACAAAAGGAAAGAGAGGAATATACCCAGCTTCATAACTCCTTCAAAAAAAAAACCCAAACCTTATATAAAAAATAAATAACTTCACATATGTCTCCCTGTTTCAGTCTGTGCAAGTACACGACMATCATGGAGAACATAAGGTTTTTAAATGCAGATGCAACACAATACAGTAAACCATTTGCCAGATTATTATGCTGTATTCCAAAGGGAATAAAATACGTGTGGGCCTTAAATTCTCTGGCAAGGGTGGCCTTGAGCCCTTACAATAAACAACATACACATATTCGGGTACACAGTTGTAATTACTACCATATACCTGACTAAAAAAGACTGTTACCAATTGCGCATGGAAAATGTCCTGTCTTCCCCAGAGGCAAACAATTGCCTATAAAAAGAAATAAAAGCCTTACAGGCTGAGTACTCATGAATGCCTTGTTCAATCAAGGGGAATGGCAAACTTTTCTGCATGCTCCAGGAGCCATAACGTTTGGCATCCTGAGGAGTCTGCTTGGCACATCAGTTCAGGGAGAAAAAATAAAAAAAAAAATCAAGAGGAATAACTGAAGAGGTGAGTAGTGGTATAAAATTCATTGCAAATGTGTTATAACTCAGAATGAATGAGGATATCCAAATGTAACAATTACATACCATAAACACTTCATCTTCTCAATTCTGATTCAATCTGCTACTCATGCTTATATAAAAAATATATGTGAACACAAGTGTGGGTGAAGACATACTTGGCACATGTATGATGTTCCCAACCAAATGGAAATGCTTTTTATTTATGAAGTAATTCAACAGGCTTCCTCTGCATTTCTCCATATATCTACAGATAATAAGCTGCTTGAACTGATAAATATATGAACAGATTCTGAAAGAGGCCTTGAAATGCTTCCAGTATTTTTTTGTTCTGTTTTTAAGTTAAGGCACATATGGAATAAAAGGTGACACGTACAAGTTTTTTTGTTTTTTGTTTTTTTTTGGCTGTAATTTGGAACGGTCCCTAACATATTGCCTCTATTTCAAACTTCTGTTCAYATCATATTTCACTGAATTACACTCCCTATACATCTTCATGTATCTTTAGACGACAGACACAGATGAGAGACAAATATATATACAATGATGACACAAAAGCAATTTCATATTGAACAAAGGAGATCTCCCATTTAGTAGAATTTCGAGCTCTTGTAATAATTATAGAAAAAAAATGTATGGGGCCGTGAAAAAACTATATCTTTTGGGAAAAAGTTTTTTTTCTAAAAGAACAGCAACAACAAAAAATACTCTTAATTTAAAATATCATATTGAAAGATAAAGTACTTTTAAAATCCACTATATCTCAATGAAAGCTAGAGTACACACTATGAAAGCTGAAGCAACATTCAGCTATTTGAAGGCCTCTCTGTGCTTTAGTCATCTATTTAAAAAAAAAAGTAGCTTCTACTAAACAGTAGAAGCTATTCTCATTCCAAGAACAACAAAATCCCCCTTATAAATAGTATTCAGATTGCAAAAYGGTCATTCTTGTGTGACTACATTTTTAAGACAGGTTTCAGAAAGGTCACTGAAGCTCCCGAGAGAATCCAGCCCTTCCTCCAACATTTTCCTCTTTCCATAAAACCACACAGTTGGCTACACAAAAATCACAGCCCTCCTTCCAACCGCAATTTCTCCAATAGCACTTTCTCCAATTCCAAACCCTTAAGCAGATACTTCAGAGGCAAAGCTACATAAAGACAGACAAATGTTGCCCTCAAGGAGGCCAACCGATGAAAGAAATGAAATGCTCCCATCTACTCCACTCATACCCCCATCCCCAGTTTGACAGACTCTCCTCGGTGCTGTAGCACCCCTAGGATTGTGTTGTTACCATCTTCTCCCAACCCTCCTGTCTCACAACCACTAACTCTTCTGACACTCGTGCCCCCAAGCACCTGCAATCAGAACGAAGGGTCTGTGCTGAACAGAATAARTTCACCTCATTGCCTCGCGGGAGAAAACAACTCCTCGCCTGCAAGCGTGAGCCAAGAAGTGACACAAATCCTCCCTCAACCAGAGGAATAAGCCACACGGTGCTTATTTAAGCCCACATAGTGACTCTGAGGAGTCATACGCTCTTCCGAAGCACACGCCAATGCACATGCACACACGCTGGCACGCGCAACAGGCACGGGCAGTGCACAGCTTACAGATTCCGCAAGAACTCCAGCACGTGCTCTTCCCTCTTCAGAGCGTGCAGCTCAAGTGCTTTGGAAGCCAACCGTGATGTGGAGATAATAAACTGCTAGAACACAAACTTTCTCCAGCTGAGCTCTCTCTGGGGGCCTCCAACAGACTTTATGCCCCCTGGGGCATAAAACAATGAGGACTCAGGCTTAGCGGACAGCATAGCCGTGTTGAACAGGCCCTATCCCATTCTCCAGGACTCTGGACGCTTTCCAAGCGGTAATTAACAGAGTCAGCACATTGCCCATACTTGGTGTTGATTCTGAACTGCATAAAATTGTTTCATCTGAGAGTACTGCAACCCCGAACTCCTGAAATCACACTGGACCTCTCAGATGTGGATTTTAGCAGTTTTTGCTGCACATAATAAATTCTCATCAACCCTCATTCATGCTCAATACTAACCTCTTTTTCCTGTCAGAGCTTAGGACATTTAGAGGAGGGGGGGRRAAAAAAAAAAAAAAAAACCCTCTCTCCAATAATGAAAAAAGAGCTATTTCTACAAAGTTTGACTTAAGTGCAGCATCCAAGTATTACAAGCAACATACTGGAAACCACCACGATGCAATGCAATCTTGATATGATTCCATTATCTACCATTAAATCACTTCAGAAGRGGAAAAAAATGCAGCTTACGCGTTGCATAAAAATGTCTTTACTCAGTGAATCAAAGGCAAAAGCTCTGTGTTTACTTCTGGCACATCTGCACATGAACAGTATCAGAACAAATTTGTCTAGCTGCGTGCCTCACCTCCAGCTTGCAAGATCACCTCCAAAACTGCAAGGGTCATCGAGTCTTCCTTCCCTTGTGGTATCCTGTCTGCTGAGGTGCCACTCAGGGCCTGTAAACCAACCTGCTTGCTCATTCCCACCATGCCAAAAGCCACAGCTTCACCGGAGCACTCCGTGACAAAAGTCAAGCTTTTGACTGTTGAAGGGGAAATCTGAACGTGCTACAGGCATTTCCAGCAGCAATTTCAATGCTACCAKCTATGAGATGTACAGCAACACACATTTACAGATACTAATGTGATGTTGTCACATTATCAGAGATAACCAGAGGAACGCAATGCTGTGAGGAATGATTTATAATTCTATTTGCACTATGGAGGTGACAGTTATGAATGGAAAAGGGACAAAGGAAGGAGAGAAATGGCTAAAACACATATTTAATTCTGCGTTGTTCAAGAGGTGACTAGAAACTGTTCCCATTTCAGCTCAAAAGTGAACACTGGTTTGCTGCATACCTAGCTTGCTTTCTCTTATATCTAAAAGCCCTTGTGCAGCAGCAGGTACTGTCAGAACCTGAGGCTATACCTTGGCATCTTGATTTCTAGTTTCACTGAGCTACTCTAATTCTCTTGACTCCTCAAAATCAGACCGTAAGGGCATGCTTTATTCAAACCTTTAAAGCACTGATGTTTTAAGTGTTGCTTTACAGATGCCTGCATATTTCAGAAAAAGCCTACCACAAGGATCTGAAAACATTTGTCTGTGCTCATAAATCTGTCTCACACACATGGAAATATTTTAGGGCTCAGAAATAAAAAAATACCACTGCGTCAGTGTAGAGGCACTACTTGACTGGGCAAGATCAAGACCTGAGCCTTTTGCCACAGGAACAAATAGAATTTAAAAAAAAAAAAAAACACCCTCACTGCAACTGAGTCAAAGCAAATTACCTTAATCCCTGGATATGTAAATGCAATTGATATTTTTATTTCTCCCAGTAATTAAACACAGGAAGTGCACCGTTTCCAAAGCGGGTTTTGTTGTTGTAGCACCAGATACCAAAACTCCATTACCCTGCTATAATTGCTTCCTCTTCATTACACAGTTTATAGGTRAAGAGGGAGACAAGGCTGTGGTTCTAGTGGCACTTGGCAGAACAAGTCCGATGCAACAAGTATGATGTTAGGCCAGGTCCACGGCTGTACCTTTGCTAAACCAGCCAAGGCACTTCATATGGAGCATCTCCTAGCCTTACATGCACTCATGGAGGAGAGCATGAAACATGTCAGCATCAATTTAACCTGCCAGGAATTTTCCAGTTCATTCAAAACATCCAAAGAAACATATATGCTATAAGAAATCTCTAGTCCTACTGAAAGATCTGAGGAAAAAAAATATATATATATAGAACCAGAAGGGGAAGAAAAAAGGGAATCAGTGGTGTTTGGTGTAGCAGCGGTCCAAATGTAAAATGACCAGATCAGATAGAAAAAGGAACTGAAAGCAGAGAGGACCGATTAGAAGGAAGACACTATCTTCACAATATGCTCCAAGTATTTAGGAATATATCTGTTTGGCATCTGGCAACATGTAAAGCAATTAATTCACTTCTATAGCAGAAGTGGCAGCACTAAGAAGCCAGGGAAAGTGATGTACCAGGAGAGTATATAAATCTCTTGCAAGGAACAAACTTCTCAGTGGTAACTGTAGTAACATCCCTGTGTTCCCCTTCTGTAGAGGCAGAAAGCGGCTCTTGAAAAAAAGGAACAAGGCAATTGCAAGAGGATTGCTACTTACATTCTTGTATTGCTGGTCTTGTTGATAATTACAGATTTTCCTGTTTGATCCACATTGTGATCCATTCCAAAGTATGCTGCCACTCTGTGCACTAACATCCTCTGATATGACGACATCTGAGGGAACTTTTTATAGTGATTACTAGGAAAAAAAAAAAACACAAATTGCAGCAATGATTTCCCTCAGAGCTACAGTTAAATGACAASAGCAATACCTTTTATAATTCAGTAGACAGCAATTTAAGTGAAATTTTCTACTTTGTGCATTTYGACATAAATGTTTGCTAGGGCAAGGCAGACAATAGACAGCAATTATATTCACTGTTTATTATATCCACATTTCCATGCACTACGTTTGGACAAACAAAGCTCATGCTACATCATATCAACTGAGTATTTCATACCCTGGGAAGAACTCGCCCACCCACTGCCACGCTCTGCAGAGAGAGCAGCGCAGCGCAAAGAGCTGAGACGCGGCTGACTCCTTCCTGCCTTCCTCCCGAAGTTCAGCTGCAAGGTGATGCTGGATGGGTTTGACAAATACCCTTTTTTACCCTGCTTCTCTTATTGAGAAAATATTTCCTGTCAGCCCTCCTTCTTCCCCTCCTGCTACTCTGAATATGCTTTTTAAACCTACAAAAACATTTTATTAAAAAGAGCATGCAGCAGGAAAGAGCCCTTCCACATAAGYTCAATTTAAGTTTGCAACATATTGCAATAATACAGCAAACAGGCAAAACTGTACAATATCACCTTTGATTGTGCATCTTCACTTAAGAGATGACCAAGTTGCATCCTCTACACTGAAAGATTTACTAACATTTTTGAGACTGACTAGAGTCAGGGGAAGATACCAAAACATTGCAACACAACACAAAGCAAAGGTTTCTTTTGTACTTACTGTACTTTAAACAATACCACCATGAGTCAGGAAATAAAAGCCTAATCGTGCAACGTGCTAGCAAGAGCATTCATTAGCACTGTGGTTCACACGAGCACCTCCTTCACGCAGCTTGCAGTACAATACACACACACAGGACCTACCCAAGCGCAGAACTCAACTTACTTGTTGTCACTAATAAAGTCAATAATTTCCTGTTCCATTTTCAAGAGTATCATTCTGTCTCTGTCAAAAACAAATGCAGGCATTTGTAGCATCAACTACCAACAGCCATTTTAGATTAAAGAAACACACGTATCAGTATTTGTTAGACAAATTTAGAAATGCTGTCAGCTATCTTGATGAAAAATGAAGTGTGCTTTGCACTGGCACATCTGGAGAAGATTCCAGGCTGCTTTTCTGTGCTTTCACTAAGTGACAGATTTAGTTCTTCCTTGCATTCAGGTATGGTCTGAAAGCACTTCCACCCACACAGGACTGCAATCAATGTCTTGCATAGAAAGACTAATTGTCAGGGAGAGCTTTGGTGCTTCCATCATTTTTTTTGCTGGAAAATGAGATTTCCAGCTAAGGCAGCTCCTCCATGAGGTCTGCTGTCCCAAGAAATTTTCAACATTTTGTCTGAAACGTATCTTTCACTCTGCATCGATCTGCAAGGAGACTGAGCACATCTAATCTAGCCAGAGAGTCCATACCGAACAATGTCTTTGAACTATGACTCCCGGGAGGCAATGCTGCAGCATTTTTCAATCAAAATGCTCTGTTTGAAAGTTTTCAAATATTCTTTTTTTTTTTTTTTTTAACCTCTTGCCAGAAAACAATCAAATATTTCCCCAATGTATTCCCACACAATTTTTCTATGACTGAGTCCATCACTCCTTAGCTTTTTTCAATTTTTTCATTTGATGTGGATAAAGTAATTCAGGGACCTTCTGTCATCAATGCAAAAGGTTATGCAAGCTGTTATATACATAATTATTCCTTTTTTCCCCCGATAATTACAGAATTATGTGACATATATTTAACATTCAATAGAAGCAATCATTTAAAGCACAACATAAAAATGCTGCAGACCCTTCTCCTTTGGCATTTAGAGACAAATTAAACATTGAGATGAGCTTGGTGCTCCAAATGAAAACTATGGGAACATCAAGAGGAAAATTTGGCACTGGGTAGGGAATCTTAATTGTGTACAACACTGCCAAAAGCAATTACGTTATATTCTTACACAAATTCTCAACTGCCATAGTTATTATATATTACTGCTCAAATCATCCAAATGCTTTATGCAAAGAAGGTACAAAGAAGGACACCGACCAGATGTCACCAAAATGGAAATTAAGCAATGACTAAGTGAAAAGGGAATTGGAATTGATAACTTTTGATAGCTTTCTGCTCAGCTACCATCCTACCTTCTTTACTTTTTCCTCATAAAAATCTCCAGAATTAATAAAACTAGAATCCTTAAGACTGTTTCAGGATTTCAGGAGTGCCAGCTAATAATGCAGAAAATACCTACCTGGGGTTATTCTTTAATGTGTTAATCAGAAACTCATGCAAATCTATGCCTGTTGAGTCTGTATACTCTTGACTGCAATCTGCAAAAACAAAACAACATCCCTCACTCATACATTTCATTTCAACAGTGAATTTTAAGCTATATGGAAAATTAGATTTCATTTTCCATCAACAATCTATAAGTATGCACTCTAGAGACAAAATATTCATTTAAAACTTAGGAAGAAAAAAAAATTCCACACCAGGAAACACCAGGTGGATATTCCAGCTTTCTTGGAACTGTTCTGGTGAGAACAAAGCACCAAATCTAGATACTGATACAAAGTGCTGGTCATTTCAAAATTGCAGGGAATAGTTAAAACTAATCAAGTACCTCCTAAGTTCGTCCTTTTAACTACTCCATTAAAAAGAAAAAAAAAAAGTCTATTAATCGGTACACCTTTGAATCACTTAATTTGCACTGCATAAGCGCAGAATGAGACATCTTGCCAGTGGGAATTCCATTTGCATTAACAGACTAAAATCCCATGACACTCAAGAGTGGGCAGGTAATAGCGGTGCGTGACAGTAGTCAGAATTAAATTTTCAGCATTAATACAGAGCCTGACTCAAAAGCAGATGCAGATCCTCCAGCTGGGGTGAACTGTGATAGTCCCATTGAAGCCTGCTGACAATTCACACCAGCAGTGGATCTGCATCCAGGTAGSCAATAATCATTTTTAAGAGATTATGCTGCAACTTTGTTCCATGAGCTACTACAAAGGCAAAGGTTCTGATGAAGTCGTCCTAAGCTTAACAGTGATGGAGACCTCCAATAGCAGATGACAGGTTAAAGGTCGGGGTGGATTTTCCCATTGTGTTAAAGAGCTTCTCTATATGAGAGGAACTGTACTGGGGAACATTGCCCCCTGCATTGCAAAAAGGACATGCCAGTATATTAGCATTAACAGCAAAAAAGAGAATGTATTGTAACTCACACTTTTATATAATCATGCATATATTTACACGTATATGTTCACATCAAGCACTTAAGTATTYAGAAGAATTATTCTATGGGAAAATACAAACATCACGTCAAACTTCTGKTTGGAAGACTTTTCTCATTCAAAGCCCAGCACTTAAATGAAAAACTCTCTCACATATACACATTTCATGTTCTGAATTTTTCAAAGAATAAAAACCACGTTCACTGTATATTTAAACACAARTAAAGAAATATATGCTTCTAAAAATACACATACACAATCTCCTATAAAAATAATTATAGCAATTTAAATACTTTTAAGTTCACCTTTTGACAACATTCTGATCTTGTTTTTTTCACTGTTTTTATCTTTATTTTTATCCTTCTCCTTTTCTTTCTCGGAGTCATCTTTACTAGATTTATCTTCTTCTTGTAAGCTAGGAAAACTGGAGAGCTGTAGCTGTATGGATTCCTGTTGAGGGTGGGGGTGGAAAAAAAGGATAAATTTAGGGCCAGATTCAGTGAACTTTCCACGGCTTCCAACCTGCAAAGATTTGCATTATACTGCATATAGCTAGAAAAGCTGAAGCCAGATACATTTCTTTCCTGTATGAATTTTTTGTTTTCTTTTCCCCGGGACATCTTACATGCCAAATTCTACTGGCAGATATAATTCTTCCTTAATATTTGCAGACTATTAGCTTTTAGTCTACCCTCACTGAAGGCACATTATTCTCAACTTGAGTAATTCCCACTCTAGAACTGTTAGAACAGTGAACTATATTTTATATGAGCTTCCTTAAATAATTGTATAATTTAAATAACACTGAAGAAATTGAATAGCAACCAATGGATAGAGTTCTAAAAAATRYAACATTTGTCACCATCACTAAAAAGAGGGGAAAACACACATCTGTGTTCTGCACACACAGATGGAGTATCATTTAGACTGAGTTTCCAGGCTCRGGTAGTACCAGAGTACCAGGAAATAATAAACTCAGCGGTATATAGACTGCTTATGAACTTACCAGGGGCTTTATATTTCAAGACATTTGTTTGCAGAAGAGGGAAAATGTGCACTGCAATTTTCAAATGAAGTGTACTAAGCAAACTTCTCCAAGGCTTCATAAACTCTATCCTCAATATTTTAGTGTTTCAGAGACTGTGAATCCCTTGGAAAACATGCTTTAGTTTAAGAAGAAAAAATTAATTAAAATTGGGAACTTGTGCTGGCTTGCATTTTCAGATTTGCTTTTAATAACTAACTTGTTCCTCAGTTATAATAAAACCTAATTTATTTTTTGTTTCAACAAAAGACAAATTAGTATTTCTTGAAATATATGAATACCATTAAAATGTCAAAAGGAGGAACCTCATTGTAAAAAATTAAGGGACACATTTCATTATTCATACTCTTTTGAAGAAAAATGGCCGGAACAATACTATGTTTAAATGGTTAAAAATGCATACTTGATTTAAGGTGTTGCAAAACTCACAAATAATACAATTCTTTAATATATGAGAGTCCTGCATACCTGAAAAATTTCAGCCRTTGGGTAAATGAAATTCAAATTTACCAGTACTGGGGAAAATCAGAATTCCTTAAATACTAATAAGTTCTCTTCCATCATATTTTTCCAAAGAATGGAACTTCTTTGAAGAATTAACATACAAAAATACAGAACTTTAAACTAAGGCGTGCTTTATGAAACCAAAGCATTTCGATTTCAATTGACGCCTTCAATAATTATTACATATTTTAGATTTCTTTTTGTTTTCTTTTTAATTACAAATCAGCCACCACAACACACTGAAGACAAAACCCTAACAGAACAAGTTTATCAGCATAAACATGCCACGAGAAGACAGAAACTGAAAATTTCTCAGCTTACTCATTAACTACTCTTATGAAGCTCAAATGTGGTATAGCAGACTACATAGAGTAGAGATAAAAGGCACTGTAAGCAAGAAATGAAACCCTACAGCCAAAATATTAACCTGAACTACTGTCCTTCATCCCTATTTTTGTTAGCTTTGGACAAAAATATCAGCTGAAAACTGAGCGTACACAGGGAAAGAGTGGGAATTCTTAGTCACTGGAGATAAGGATACATAGAAAAATGTTTGCTAACTTGCTCAAGAGGACTCAAAGGACTAACATAACATTATGCTGCTTTCTTTCACTTGAAATGACAATTCAGTTTCTCATTCAAATGACAAATTCTGGACGAATCTCTGCCAAAGGACCCCAAAGGATAACTCTGGATTCCCTGCGCTGCCCCAAGTAGAGCGACTGCACCATTAGCTTTTCCAAACAGAGGAGAAAAATGTAACTGGCCATTCCATTCTCAGGACATTAATTCTAAACTTTAAAGTGGCTGTTAAAATGCAATTCATCTATTCGATGAAAAGAAAAATGACAGACTTTACATACAAGTACACATATGAACATAGAGTACCTACTAGTTTACATATAACAGTAATATATTTGCTTGTACTAGAAGAAAAAAACACAAAAGGGCTGTAGAGTTGTGAAAGCAATCTATGGTATATTTTGTTTGTATTTTTATTGATTTTTCTCAATAATAAAATACAGTGTTAATAAATACATTGATACAAGTATAGTGAACAACAAAATAAAGGTTCAAGTTGCAATAATACACTTGTAGGTCAATAGTAGAACATTAAAGGCAACACTCCTTTTAAGTAAGGACATAGTAAACCATCAGGTAAGCGTTCAAGATCAAGTAATACAGGTAAACAAGTTTTWCTCTTTTTCCTACACAGGAAAATGAAGGCAAGTATTCAAATATAAATACAAACATCAAGTTTGCAGTACAATCCATACTCTGCAGTTCTGGCAATGTACCGTACATTCTCTGGCAATTAATTCCCTGTGCTTGTAAACCATTAAAATAAAATATTAGTAATAAAAAATATCCAAATGGAAAATAGACTTKCTCTTCTCTAAAAAGCAATCAGAAAGGGTTTTGATTGGCATAATGCTTCCTGTATCCTTCAGCCAGTCCAAGGAGGAGGGTACAGGTCTAGCTTTCCATTGCAAAGCTGAGCTGTGCTCACCAGGAAGGTGAGCRAGAGCAAGACGCAGCTCCTCTCCAATTCATTGCACCAAGCCAACTGCCTTTAGGAGGCACACGCTAGGTCCAGGGATGCATTTTATCTCCCATGAATGTTTGAAAATGGTCAAAGAAATGCTTGTCGTCAAAATTAGGGATGACCAGGGGCTGTGGGCAAAAGGGAGCCCTCATCTGTCTGGCATCAGGGTGCGATTTAAGGAGGAATGTTTCCTCAAAACCTGCCAGTCTCAGTGACATTGAATACATGTCCTGTGCAGTACATTATAAACTACCATGCGATGTTTAGTACAATCTCTTCATATTTATATTATTCTCCTTTTCATTCTCCACTAAATAGAAAAATACAAATAAAAGCAGAACAAAGGCCACGCATCTTGAGTAACGCAAGTCAAGCTAAAAGCATATACCCACAACAGAAGAACTGATAAATAACCTGCCTATCTACTGCATAAGCATCACTGTAGAGCAGTAGAACATGTACAAGTCTCCCTGCTAAACAATCTTGTTTTTGGTCTTTCAAAAAGAAAAAAATAAATGAAAATAAAAAATAAAAACTCTCCATACTTATAAGCGAAGAGCAGAGCTGAATTTGTTTCATTTCAAGTCAATAGAGGAAAGTGTGAGAAAGTACACTTAAATGAGATTTTTTGTGTGTTTGTGCTAAGCTCACAGAAATCGTTTGCTTAAACTCTCTCCATGGCTGATCTCACTTGCAGATACATCTTAAAAAATTATAGGCAGTGCTCATGTCTTTTTGGTTTTGATTTAAGTCTTTCTCCTACCAGGCAAGCAAAAAAGCATATTTTTAGTTTTGCTTTTTTGTTTATTTTTAGGGTGAGTCAACAGGACTATCACCAGTGCTAAAGCTCTAGGGCAACGTGGTGGTGAGGGAGGCACAAAACTACCCATTGCTGGGAATACAACACTATCGGTACAGATATTCATATACATGCTTTTCTATACTGGAAAATCTACACCAAATGTTTAGAAAATGAACTGCACTCAGCACAAGGCCTCCTTTGCTCTACCAAGATAGTTTACAGTGTGAAGGACCTGCATATTTTATATAAAGTACGGAAAGGGATATAAACTGGGTTTCAGAGGAACCAGAAACCAGAGTGTATTCAGAACCTTATCTGGTGTAGCCTCAAAAGAGACAGCCTTAGAGAAAAGAACATTTTAATATATTTTTGTTTGTTACTATTTTTTAATTTTAAAATGTGAATTCTTTTGAATTCTTTTCCATTTGTTGAAATTTTCAGGGGGTCTGGAAAAAAAAGCAAACAATACCCTGTGACATACTGTAAAACTACTATGATATTTCAAAATAAAGTTTACGCTAAGCCAGATAACTTCATAAAACATGTGCATTGTCAGACGTAATGGTTCCCCCAGAAAAGGTATCGTAAAGTGCCCAATTAAGTAMCACAATCATGCAACTTAACACTGAGGTCAATCATGCAGCTAACACCAATGATGGTAAATGTACCTGGTTGTCRTGAACAACTTCTGCTCCTGGCCGAGGGGCTGACTCTTCACACACAGCAAGACTCCGGACGAGTTTTCCTTTAGCTCCTGACTGAATAAGAGAGAAAGAAAACAAAACAAAGGAAAAYACTAATGATCCCAAGTCTCTAAACTATCTCTAGCTATGTTTAGCTATCTCTAAACATTGCAAATAACACGGAGTAGACATCCTGCCTACTCAGCTAGCAAAAGTACATTTGTCTTGGATGTAGACTGAAAATTATTCAGAGYAATGCTCCATTTGCCACATAGAAAAGGTAGTAATTTTTTTGGTTTGTTTTTAAGCATTTTTATTTTTTACTTTCACCGGGGAAAAAAAAAAGACAGAAACAAAGAACAGGTAATGCAGCACCAATGCTAATACAACATGAAGTTAAAACTCCTTTTTATTTTTCCCTTGGGGCTTTGATGGTATCCAAAAGCAACAGACCTGAACATGTAAACTTAATGGATTTGCACTTTGGAATAATCAAATACGTGYTTTTTTCCTACGTCAAGAAAAGGTGACTAGGAGAAAGAGAGCTAGGAAGTCTCTATTCCTTGAAGTTAAGAGTATTTCATTTATAAAAGATTCAAAAAAAATGTTACGTGGCACATACAAGCATATAGGCTGTCTCCCCTGGCAAGTACATAGCAAGCCAGTAGCATAAAAGTATGACAGATAAATAAAGGCAACACAGATACATCCTATCCAGAGACACTTATCTGCTTTTGTGAGACAAGATTATGGAATACACACACATACACACAAACAACAGCAAAAAAAAAACACACATGCTGATAAAAGGCCATCATTTCAATTGCAAATAGACAATTGAATGGGATTCTTTATCCAAACAGGCAGTTCAACATACAATTTAAAGATCCTTACCTTAGATCTCCTCCTCTGCTGATTTGCACCTCTTTTCTGGATACAGAAAAAGGACAAGGCACTTAACACTTCAGTGAAATTTTTGTATTGTAAGAACATTAAGAAATACAGAGATTAAATCACTCCTGAAGTTTTATCATATGCTGACTGAAAGAAATACAACTTTCCCAAATCCAGTTTGATAAGCAAGGAAAACAAAGAACCATGTCTGTACAGAGCACAGACTGCAGAGTGTCCTATAATTTAGTATGTAATGAAAATACAGGAGAGATACTTAAGCATACATAAACTCCTCCAATTAGCTCTTAAATGGTGGTTTTGCCCTTGGTTTCACATTCAGTTGGCYAAAACGGATCAAATCTTCTAATTCAAAGAAAACTTATTATCAAATCGCACTGTTAAGCTTTGCATAGCAACTTTTTATTGGCAATATAACATTTACAAACCAAACAACTAATTACCTATTTATTCGCTGATGTATTACCTGCAAATTCATGAGATCAAGGTAGGTTTATAAATCCTCCAAATGGAAAAAGAGCGGAATATTTCACCAAGTTTTAGCACAGATGTCTAAGAATTTACTTCTCGAAAAAAATAATAGTATGAATTGCAGTCTAAATAGCTTGAAAAGTCAAAATTCAGTCTAAATAGCTTGAAAAGTCAAAATTATTTTATAGGGAGAAGCATATTTTCTAATTATTTGAGAGGGCTACAGAAAATTGAGCCAAGTGGAAAGGATCACAGAAACGGAAGGGCAATAGCGGCACACTGACATTTAAAGCAGCTGCTCCCCATTCCCGTGTTACCTGCGACTCCGTCTTGGCATCTCCCAGCTTCTCCTCCTTTTCCTCTACTTCCGAGCTTTCAGATTTATTGAGGATGCAGTTGTCTGAGGTCGCTTCGGAGATGGCAGCCTCCTGATCTTTCACAGCTTCCTCCGCTGTCTCCTGGTTCAATTTACCTTGCTCAGACATTCTTCCAGACAGAAACTAAAGTAACRAGACTTGGTGGCCTGAAAGGTCAAGGTATCACACAGAGACGCACAGAGGCAAACACAGAGATACTGAAGTCATTTCATTTCCTTTGATAAACAAACCAAAACAAGCAGCTCAAGAGCTGAAAGCCAAGCACGCTCCAGCTAAGGAGATCCCCTGAATCAACAACATCAGATAACAGCAGAATTGAGTCAGGGTAAGCAAAAACAGCTCCAATCTAAACATTCTGGGTAGAAAACAGGTTTAACACGAGRTGCTCCCTGGTCCAGCACCTCCAGGTGCAACCTGGAGTGCTCCAAAAGTGTAGCCAGGGAGGGCGAGGGTCCCTTCSCAGAAATGCTCAGGGCACCTGGCAGACAAGGACCCATTGGTACGTACAGATCACAGGACACCAGCGCTCTCCTCCTCCACACATTTTTTTTGAAAGATAAAAAGTCAAACAAAAAGGACTAACAAAGATACTGTCAATTTTTAGTGCTCAGACATGGTTGTTATACATGGCAGAAGTCCACAGAATTCATTGCTGGTTAAAAAAGAAAGGAAAAAAAATGTGGAAACAAAAAATAATTCAAAATTACTACAAAACTTAATTTCGGCAATAAAGCTCTCAGGGTCAACTGCTGGGGTATCAAACTCCCGACAGCTCCATTATTAATATTGTAATCCGCTTCCCAAAACCCATGTCACTTTCCAGTGCTATGGCAATCCTACAGGAAGCCTTTAGCAGCTATTTCTAATGAAGATACCTTAACCAAACCGATTTACTCTCAGCTCACAAAAGGGTGTTGTACAGAAGCTCTACGGGCTTTTCAAAGTTAAACCTGTTATTATTCTCTCTCTCCCTCTTTACAACTCTTTCCAAGCCTCCTCTGCCAGTCAACTGTCAAATGAGACTCATGAATAACTTCACTCCCTCTTCCTCATTGTCTTAAAATGCATCTTCAGGAAAAACAGCTGCAGAAGCAAAGGGGAATTATTTCAAAAATAGACTGCGGGAATAGTTTTCCACTTCTGAACAATGAAACTGTGGTTAAGTAAAACTGAAGTTTGTCATGTATGATTTTTTAAATTATAATTTGTAATYAACATTCGAAAGATTTGGTATCACGTACCTTCATTTTTAATAAAATATCTTTTAACCGGGAGAATAAAACATGCTGAGTTTGAAAACCCTACATATTTGAATTTTTGCTTTTCCTTTGCTAATAAATATTACGTTTTTCCACCATATTAAAACACCGCCTTCCAAGAAGGACAGTGCATTTTCCAAAACATGAAACCTACACATTTCATAAATGAATTGGTTTGAATATTTAGTTTACAAATTTGGTCACAATAAACAATTGAAGCTTCAAGTTATTCTCATTCTTCCTATGCCATCTCCTCAAGGAGGACAATCCTATCTGCTATTCGGCAATTACAACTGAAACTTCAAGTGCTTGGCTGAAATTTCAAAACACAATAAATGACAGGAAATTGACCTGTTAAATAGTCTTAAATTTGTTCAAGGCTTGCATCAAAAATACATGCCCACATGCACCAGTTTTTCTGGTATGTTCTGTCCCTGTATCCCCTATCCCTATGAACTTAGGCAATGTCCACGAAAACACAGGCAGAAATCATTAGCTAGAGTAAAGGAGGTATTTACCTGAAAAAAAAAAAAAAAATGCTATAATTCCCACTGTCTTTCTAGCGGCTTCTGGTGCTCTTCGCTGGGTAAGTCCTCACAAGTGATCAACGACAACGTGAGTCCCATGTCCCCATTAACAGTTGAGAATGCCAATCTCCATGCTGGTCCTTCAGAGATTTTGATGGATCATTGTCAACCTGGAAAAAGACAAAAAGTAAATAGTAATAATGGTAATAACCTCAGTAGGATCGAGGACGCAATAGATAGGACCAGGTTTCTAAGGCTAATGACCAGTTTCAAGTAAATCACTTTCACAGCTTGATCCAGCTCCACCTGTCTCAAAACTGCCTGCTTCTTCTCTAATGAAGGCTAGAGCCGGCTGTTCAAGTCATAACAGCTCCTACGCAGAGGGCTAAATTTAACAATTGCATTATGCACTGAAGATTACTCATTTCAATTTTAACCTTTTTTAGTGAATTACAGCACTTTCATTAAAAAAAAAGCATGCATACATATTTATATATAAGCTCATCTGTTTGCTTCAACAGGAATCAATGAAGCCAGGAGCAAAAAGGATTTGCCTGGTAAAGTACAGCTTCAGCTCCAAGTAGTTTCAGTATTCAAATGATATTGAATAACGCAGCTAGGTGAAGGCTTTTAGCAAGTGACCTCCTTCACCATGGCCGTAAATTCAGATGTTCATTGAACACGCTGAGTAAAAGCTGGAATGACCACGGACAGAATGAGCAGAAGGAATAAGTCCTATTCCACAACAAGTAAGACAAAAAAAAATTCATTTTGAGGCACTGTGGAGGAAAAAAGACATCTCCAGGTTACACTTCAGAACATAAACCTGAAGAAAGCTTGGCCTCGGCAACACAGCATATGCTGTTCACAAGAATTGGGCTTGCAACCCCAATAACTTAAGAACTACTCAACAACACCAAAGGAGCCTTTTGGAATCTCTGACCAATGTGCTGCACTGCCTTGAAACAAGAAGCATCTCCCCAAGGCGTGCATGTGCATAAAGGCTGAGGCAACTTGTGCAAATAACAGTAACAGAGAAAAGGAAGAAATACATATTGCTCTGCTTAGAAGAAAAAGAAAAGAAGCTGCAAATGACCTAACGCTAGTAGAGTCCTTGCTTCTGATGCACGTTTTGAATTATACATGGTTGCAATCGCTGTATATTATGCGATTATTGCGGCACATCAATATTCCAAAACGTTAGTATTGCAGAAATGAAACTTAACATTTCATTAAATCAACTTCTGTTCTCGACAGAATCTCAGGCACACACAAATGCTAAGAACATACAGTTATATAAGCTTCTGCCATCTGGCACATTTAGATACATAACTATATATCCTCTCCTCCGTCCACTTAACGTGCACACAGTAACGCAAGGCACGTCTTCTCACTCGCTCCTTGCACACCTAGCAGGACGTTTTCAAAAAGGGAGGAAAAAGCAGTTAGAGGAGCCACAACATAATGCTGACGAGCAGCAAAACCAACAAAATATGGAAGACAACCTCAAGCACACACAMCCATATTCCACAGAGCCAATAGTCSGGGAAAAAGAAAAAGCTACCGACTTAGCACCTTTCCTCATAATCACACTCCATTGCCCCGTATTCCTGCACTTCACAAGGAGCATGGGGTGGGAAGTAGATGCAGTTTATTACATTTTCACCTCAAAAAAAGAACAGACAGGAGATAAAACACTGTAAAAATCAGAAAGCTGAAAAATGAGAACTAGACAGCTATACCAAAACTGAGCCACAAATTATTTCAGGATTCTTCAATGTTACCACATGTTGCAAATTAATTATTCATAAAATAAACAGAGCAAAACAAAGAACAGAATCACACCAACCAAACAAAGGGTATCACATCCAGCAAGAGGAGGGATTTGCCGATTGACTCCAATAAACATCATTTCTGGTCCCCTGCCACAGATGCCTAACATAATATTATCATGCTTTACCAAAGATGCATTATATATATATATATATATATATACACACACATATATATATATAGGCTGAACTTCCCACATGGTTGCACTTAACATTCCTGATGCCAACATAATTTTTCATTAGCAAAATATGAGAAGACCATACAATGTTAAATTGAAGTAAAAGATCCATAAATTTTCCCAAGAACACATAAGCAAGTGGAAAAAAAGAAAAAAAAATCTAAAATGCAGACAGTATTTTTTCAAACCTGCAGAGACAGTTCTTCCTAGGATGATTTTTATAAATCCTTTATAATTATCTGCTGGCCAAAAATAATGAAAGAAGAGCTGAGGTACACAGCATCTACAGTCAAGCTTTCCTCTCTTCTCTCAATATAAATTTCCTCCTCCTCCATCGTCAACATATAAGTGATGACTAATCTTTTACATAYGCAATACGTAAAATACACTTCTGGCTGTTTGGGTGGATCTCATATTTCTATAAAACTCTACACGGAAGGTATAAATAGCAAAAAGGAAACAGTCACAAAATATCCATAAAAAGTGAGATATTCTGCTTCAAAATACGTAGCTGCGTCTTGCGTGCTTCCRCGCTCTCTGGTTATTCAGGGATGCACACACATTTCACCATTGTCAGTCCCGCAGTGACAGCGACGCCATGGAAAAACATATTGACTATTCTCTTTCTTGCACACCAACAGAAATGTCAGCAATCATTTGACTGTCAAACCTTCCAGCGCTCAAGTGACGCAGGTGGCAGAACACAGGCGGTTGTGGTTTTGATCCTCAGGTGGAAATGGAGACAGTTATTTCTGCCTAGCAACAACCTTTGCTGTTTCTAAGCGAGCAAAATCTTACAGGCATGTTGGGATCTTAGAAATGGTCTATGGGAGCCTGCAACAAAAGTTGAGCCTGTWATTCCTTGAAGCAACTTGGTATCCCACACAGCAGAAAACAAGGATGCCCACCAGGCTGTTGGTAGGAACCCTTTAAAAGAGAGGATAGAATTGGTTGGTTAACAAGTTACAAGCACCAGCTAATCAGTATATGCATAGAGTTGGAAACCCTAAGTACTTCTTAAATTATTTTATTTTTTAATGGGATTTTCACCTTATAAGCTTAGGGCACTACCAAGCTGGAGCAGATAAGGCCGGAGCTCAAAGAGATGGAGCAAGGCATGTTCGGTTGTGTGCGTTTATGTAACACACCACACAGACTCCRAGAAAAAAACCTGTGGGAAGGAATGCACATCATTTATTGCAAGAGCTTAGAAACTGTGCCTAGAAGAAGAGCTGTCAAGAAAGCTGTGCAGAATAGCAACTTGAGCAAAAACTATTAAAAAAAGAAAAAAAAMCTCTCCTCAGTGAACAGTTGATAGGTGACAATCAACTGAAATTAAATACAGAGACTTGTGACAACCTGAAAAAGCCCACCACCGGAGAGAGGGCCTTTCTGTATTATGGAGTGGGAGCACATTTGAAGGGGTCAAGGATATCACATACCTTAGCACCTGGAACAGAAATTTTGAAATCCTTGGGTACCCAACAAATATCCTCCCAGAAGAAATGATCAGCAGGTTTTAAGGCCAAACAACRTATCTACAAAGCAGCAACTGCTCATAGCCATCATCAATGGCATTCAGAGTACAATTCTGAAGGAGTGTAATCCAGTTTTATCATTGAAATAAAGCTGCTGAGGAAAAAAAAAGCAAAATTATTGCAGCTGAATGGCTAGTGGAACTGAAAAAGGGCAGGTGTGGGTAGTTCTGAAATGTCAGGATCCTTCTTATCCAGTGATTCTCCATTTGCAAAAAAGTGGCTTACAACACCACACCATATGCTAGAACAAGGTGAATAGGAGGATTCTGAAGTGTATTTCAAACCTTTGAACATACTGAGAGATCTCCCACGACAAAAACAGGTCAGGTCAGTCATGATTTCTGCTACGCAATACATACATGATTCACACGTACAAAGATTGCTCTGTTTTGCTAATTAACTCATCAGATTCCTGCAAACCATTAGAAAGGGATTATAGCACTGCCCCAAGATTATCAGCACACACTGCCCTCAATTTTGCCAAACTCYCATGGTTTAAATCATGAGCTTACCATTATTTAATATTTACCTTCAAGCTCTAGTTCCTGGCATCAAGCAATTTTATGAAAATCTCAGGTTTCGTATTAAAAGCAAAAGCTTCAAGTCCCTGTGGCATCAAAAGAAAGCTTCATGATATAAGCCTGCTTGTTTTTTCTTCTGTAATAACCAAAAGCAAACAGAACAAATCCTAGAGTTTTATGTTGCATGTGCTACTACTCAGTCATCATTCATCATTTTCTGGACCTACACCATTAGACTGACCATTAGAAAGCACAATAGTGTGCTTTCCCTCCCTCTTTTTCCCCCTTTCCCAATGAAGTGTACTGGGAAATCAGTCTGCTGCTGGGGATTCCCATAGCTGGATACCAGTAACCCATGTCAGGCTGCAACAGAATGCTGCACATTTACAGAATTGCAGAATGGTTGAGGTTGGAAGGGACCTCTAGAGATCATCTAGTCCAACCCCTCTGCTCAAGCAGGGACAAGGTGGCATCCAGGCGGGTTTGGAAGATCTCTAAATTACTCTTTATCCTCACCCTATTCATTAGCTCAGTAGGGTATGTAGCAGTAGAACCTCAGTAGATATTCCRGGAAATTTATGGCAAGACCACTTACAGTTTGACTTTGTGTGCCTTCAACATATTCAAATACTGCTTAAGACAAACATTACGATTACCTACAACAATCTGAACATAATTAAAGAAGAAAAATCAAACAGCCTACACACTTTRTTTCCCCTCCGAGATTTCCCTCTTGAGGGATCTTTTCAGGAAGAGAAGGAACAAAGTGCTGTTTCTGTTCAGTTAGTATCCCAGATCCCACGATGCTTTAGGAACAATA
The DNA here is from genome assembly GCF_003342845.1 of Nothoprocta perdicaria. NCBI lineage: Eukaryota > Metazoa > Chordata > Aves > Tinamiformes > Tinamidae > Nothoprocta > Nothoprocta perdicaria. The sequence continues at coordinate 500,931 of NW_020456165.1, read as the reverse complement.
ACAGATAGAAATCACAGCAACAAAATAGCCAGATGACTAGGGTATGCAACGCACAAAGTGGCTGGAGCACATATGCCTGCTTTAATTAGGGAGGCCCAGGTAAACACATACACATAGCCAAGTCTCATCCAAAGAGGAGACTCAAGTCCTTCAACCTTTCAGGTCCCTGAAGAGATAGCCTGATAAAGTGTATCTTTTCTGTACAGCAGAAGCATCCCACAGATGGAAGGTCACCTCTGGAACTCATTTATTAGCAATTTYAGCCATGCTGTATGCACATGTTACCTGTCACTTTAGGATTCTGCTAAATTTCAAAGTGTTGTTGACTCCTAATAGGAAGCATTAGCTATACTGGGACCTAAACTGCAAAATTCCCATGAATGTTGACCACAGTTCCTTCACAGAACACTTTGAGCAAGACAGCACTAACAATTGAAACCACTGAAACAAAAACCTACAAGTCTGTTCAAGTTCTTTGGCATAGCAAGCCTGGCTAGGACCACTAAGCCTTTTGTCATCTTGTCCCCTTCCCATTTACCTATGACCAGACTTTCGGGCTATACTTTTTCCCAAGTATTTCCCACACCAAAAGCACTCACTGTCTGTAATATCCAACTGAATTTCCTAAATTCTCAACGTAAGCTACCATTTCTGTAGCACGGCTGTTCTAATCTCCCTCACTGTTTCCCAGCAGCCCTCCATCTCCTCTCCTTTCTCACCCATCCCACATTGCATCAGCGTGTGTCACCTAGCACCCATCTCCCTCAGCGCACGCCTGCAGCATCAAGGCTCCGCTTAGCGAGCCAGCTCTTGGACCAGTGCATCAATCAACAGGAGCCTTTCCTGCCTCCCCTTTCACAGCCGCCGTTCTAAACCATCAAATATAAATCAGAGCAGCTCTGCCTCCGAGTTTTTATTATCGGCTCCTTTCTATCTAAGAAAGGAGCCAAGATAAAGCAACTCACTACTCATACAACCTACTGTGCATCACATCCATTCCTATCGTACCTGGATCTTCCTTTCCTTTTACCACAGGAATTCCTCATTTTGGGAAGTATATGAAATAAGACACACAACTGTGACTGCCCTGACTCCACCATCAGTGTAAYAGGAAGACTGGGGAACACCGATGCAGGGTGATCGGCTCGATGGCATTCACTTGCATCTACCTACACAGGTAAATAAATACTCATTTTTATTTTATTTACAAAAACCTTGTCATCTGTATGTTCCAAGTTCAGCTTATTTGCAGGCTCTMRGTTCCTCTTCCACAACACTTAAGTCAATTTGTGCCCCAAATTGCTCTATTCATAGAAGCTTCTTTCCTCTGGGGAGGTATCAATATAATAATCTCTCACAGATCCTTTAATATGGRCTAACAATGAAGGCAAGAAGTAAACAAAGGAGACAAGACTCCAATTTAGATCAGTTTTTACCTTTTAATTGAAAAGCAACTGAAAATTCAGCATCTCAAAAGGCAGATCAAGTGTTTCAGAAATGCTCAGACTCCCATTTCTTATTCCTACACATCAAGTGCACCCCTCTGCCTGACTGAAAACTTCTACATTGCAATCTCAACACTCATGTAAACTTCTAAAAATACAAACATTGATTCTCTTCAAATCCATACACCAATTTGTACCTCATTCCAAGACATAAACAGGACAAATTTCCCTACAGTCAAGAGCATTAAACATAACAAGCTCAGCTGGTAGTAAATATCATCATTCCTGTCATTCCACATACAGACACACAGTGATTCTGAGCTATCCTCTCACCCAAGCCTGCTCTCAATATCAAGAGGTCACCTTTCTCATCTTCTCTAATGAAAAACAAAGAACACTGACAAATACAAGTTTCAAGGGGAAAAACAAACTGAAACTGTAATCACCAGGTCAACTTCTCAGCTACCCAAAGTAAGCGTATTACATTGTCCTCCTCAAGATTTTTCTTCTTGTGATATCCCTTTTCTTTTAATCATCACTTAAGTTCCATTATTATGTAAATCTAGACTATGACCATCTATTTACTATGTATCTATTATATATTTGTATGTACTGAGGATCTGCTCCAGAAGGTTCTTCCAGAAGAACTGCATCCCGCTTTGCATGTAAGTTCCTTCACCTACTGATGTCTGGTCTTGAACGTACTAAAGGAGATCCGAGTTCACAAACATGAAAACCAGTTTAAGACAATGAAAGCCATAAACAATTGCAGAATAGCAGAATAACTTCTATGGCTTAGATTTGATTTCAGTCCTCTAGTTTATCTTGTAGAGGGCCACAAAAGTTTTAATTCTGAGTAGTCAAAAGAATGATCTTTAATACATTAGGTAAATCTATTGCCAGAGTGTAATCCATCTCAGGGATTTCAAGGGGTCTCATCAGCACTTACTTCATTCACAACTACTGCAGAGTCCAGGAGCTGCCACAGGCTGCATGCCAAGATCATAGGTAACCAGCCATGTTCTAGGTGAGAAAATGGAATTTGTTTGGGATACACTGAGGTATACTGTCACTATTGATTTTAGATTTCGTTAAAATACAGCTTGTTTTTCTTTCAGTCTGAACACAGCTTAATGAAAAAGTTCTTTAAACACATTTTCCTCTAAGACAATCCTCACCCTTTCTTCCTTTGATGCCTTCTACTAAAACTTTTTTATCCTCTGAGGTAACCAGGAATAAGTCCATTCTACTTTAAATAAAGGAACTCTAAGCTCAGCTTGTTTCTCTGCTCAGTTCTTCCTAAAGTTTAGGGACCTGAGTAACCCACAAGTCCATTCTGAAAGCAGATACGTCTTTGAAAAATGCCTTATAAAGAAACACCCAGAGATAAAGGAGTGGCCACCTAAATCATGATGTCTTATTTACTAAAACGTAAATGTTTCAAAATCAACAGAGAGGACAAATGCACACTAGGAACCACACTCTTTACACAAAACATTTTGTAGAGCTTCTTCTGCAGCACTATGGGTTTTATAACTTGGGACAAAACATATATAGGGCTGAGTCCCTGCTTTACTACTTTTTTTTTTTCTCCAAATATCACCAGTGGGACAAACACATACTCATATTGAAAGTGCTGCAGGAATGGACCAAGCACCACTGAACCTGAGGCTTTTATTCCTCTCTAAATTTATATAAATGGCCCCTACACTCCATCTTGGCATTTCTTGACAAATTAGGTATATTTTCACCAGCATTAGCTTAATTAGCAAACCCTGAAAGAAAATAACTGCTAACAGCAAAGCAGCATTATCCTGATGAAACGGGCCTTAACTACTAAATTTGCTCTAGCACACAAACGGACTGCAAAACAGCAACACATTTTTATGTAGGTATTAAGGGAGGGAATGGGGGGGGGAGGAGAGGAAGTTATTTACCTCTGAAAGTCTCTTCTACTTACTGGAATTAAACATAGGTGTTATTCTTCTTTGCCCTAATGTTGTATTCTGAAGTAGTCTGCAGCTCTGAAAGGTTTTATAAAACCCCTCAGAGAATGAAGGGAAGGTTCTCTGCCCACTGATCCTTGGTACTTAGGAACTGGAAGCCTGGAATACTCTCCGTATTCTGTGACAATGAGTACCAGGCTTGTTTCAATACAGACTAAGTTTCAAGTTSATGTTCCAATCAGTTTGTAGAGTCACAGCTTAGTWGAACAAAATTATTTTATGAGTGTTTTATTACTCTAATATGCATATAAATAGATGCCATCTGACATTTTGCCATGCTCCTTTCATACAGGTTATGGCCAGGTGCACTTGATACGAGAGTGCATCAATCTCAATTTCAGATTTTCGGTCATTATTATTTGGAAAGCTTGCTTTAATAATTTAATATCAGCCTTGAAAGAAACAATGTACATATACAGAGAGGGGAAGCTTTTCCAGCACAGCCTGTTCATCTGGTTTGTCTAATTCTCAGAGATGTCAGTCAGGCTGCCTGGTTTGCCTCTGTAAAAGAGGCTACAGAACAGTCTTATTTTCACTGACAAAAAATGCTGAATACATCTCTTCCTCTGATAATTCCATGAAWTTAAATCTCCACGATTCCCTACCAATAACAATAAAAGAGCTCAGTTTGCACAAAGAAATATAGCCTCCATAGAACCTCACTATATTATATATTTAATATATTTCAGTTATTATCAGATACCTTCTTCATGATCCAAAAAAATCACAGAGGCTTTAGGTGTCATAACTGATAAAATATGATCAAAAAGCACAGACTGTAACCCTGTTGAACAAGGGATAAGTTTTCCTTTCCGGGTTTTAAGTTCTGCCACTACCAAAATCTCACATCACAATGTTTGGCGGCCTCCTTTTTTTTAAACAGAATTCATTTCACAGGCAATAACATTTCTCCCCAAAAGGAATCACTGGGCTAGTGATTTTGATAAAAGATTTTCCTGAACTAAAGGCATTCAGAGCATTTTTCCTGTTCACATTCCCTCAGTTGACTGAGGAGGACCCTCAGGCTGCAGCTTTAGTATAGTATATAATTTATATTAAGCAGGCAGCCTATAAACCGTAAGACACAAATCTGAGGCAAGCCAGGCTTCACTGGGTATTAGCATTCACAGAACTAAGTCTTCACCTTAATCAGCTCCGGAACATCAGATAGCAGATAATAAAAAGAGAGGCAACAAGTTTGATTAGTATCCAGAGGCTTCCAAAGCCCGTGTCCCCAGAGCTTCTTATTTGCAACATCAAAGCAAACAAACAAGCACCTTGTTGGAAGTTAAGGGACTTAGCAGTGCAATGCGGCTAAGGTTCAAACTACAACATTTGAAACAGCATTGGTGACAGTAGTTCATGAAAAAAAATATGTATCATTAAGTACGCTGATTTTGCTAAGTTTTTGGTGTTCTGCTTAAAATATYGTGAAAGGAATAAACAAGACTTTCACAATGTTTTCGCCTTTGAATTTCCTAAGAATTTAAAGCAGATACATTAGTAATTTTAGTCCTAAAAGTACAGATAAATTATGAATATACAACACAAGTGTTTTTATAATTCATATATATTTTATATAGATATATACATCCCATTACGCTGGCCCCATTTTGTCTGGTCTCAAGAAATGCAACTAAGTGACAAACAGGTTGCAGAAAGGAGCCTTAAACACACCATGCTCTGTATTCAAATGTATTCCCGTGCTGTGTTAAGAAAACGGGGGGGAGCTAATTATCACTATAAATTAGAAGTTTAAATGGCTACACAGTCATGACTAATGCTAGATGGCTAAGTGCACATTATAAAATYTAATGAAATCACCAGGTATTTCTTCAGAATGCTGTAAGTAGTTAAGTGACAAATGGCCTCAGCTTATACTCCCATGTAAAAAGAACAAAGAAAAGGATTTGAGAAGAGATCTCAATGCYGCTTACCTGCCTCTAAAAATATTCTTAGAGTATTTGCTTTGTATGTTAACATTCATCGCAAGATCCACACTGACACATATTACATTTCTTCATTACCAAGGCAATTTAGAAGACACTGCAATCTGTTCCAAAAAGAAACCAAAGCAAACAAGCAACCAAAGCTGTAAAAACGGAGCAGACACAAGTTCAGTATTTTACACTGGGAGCCTGAAGGCCGAAGGGAGGAGGAAATCCTCTTAAAAGTAGCTGTAACAATAAAAAAGATAAAAGCCAGAAACCTTGGTTTACAAAAATGTCAGTGCCAGTTCATACAGCGGATCTGCAGCTTTGGCTTGCAAGAATATCTTGTCAGAAATCCCGTGGTTTCTACATTATGTTTGCCTTTTCCAGTGAGTAATTCCATGCTCTGCRTGATATTGTGAACAAAAGAAAAGGCAGAAACAGCTCTTAGATGTCTGTTTGATTTTTTTTCAGGAAAAAAAAAATGGTGACATATGTAGGAGGAAGAGAGCTAAGGAGCTTTGTTAAAATATAATTGTCTGCACCACAYAGGCCTACTAGAAAGCCTCATGACACATGAATTAATAACAGAGCAACAAAAGCACTGCAGAATTCAAGCCACTATCTCCAAGGAATGTGTCCTGGAAAATTTAAAGTTGAAGAGATATGTATTTTATCAAAAAGGACATTCAAAAAATAATCCCAAAAAGAGTGAGGTAATTTTTGGAATATTTTAGATCTTGTTATRCAGATTCGAGTCTCCACAAATTCAAATACAACCTTTAAAAAACACCCTCTCCCTAATATCCAAAATTGCGTTTACCTGCTGTGAGAAATCTGTCTTGCTTGGCACTAGAAACCACGAATTACATATCAGTGATCTCAAAATGCTTCTATTTAAGTTACAGAAGAAAACTGCAGGACAGAAGTTTTATAATCTGCAATATATTCCATTTCCATTGCAGAATGGCCAGATCATCATATATTTTACTGCTGTGCTTATCACAGGGTAAGTAGCAATCTGATTAAAAAAGACAACTGACAAAAATGGTAGAGTAGAATATATCTTAGGGAATATATTTAAAGGAATAAAAGCAGAGGTGCTGGGTCTTCATTGACTATGACAAATATGTATTTGCTGTCAAAGACAGCTCTGTGGTACAGATGCTTTACAATAATGATATAWTTCCAGACTTGGGTCCCAGTCCAACTACTAGGATTTTTATTCTTCCCAGGATCTTCGTTTAACCATCTCTGGAATGGGACAGAGGGAGTCAAATGTTTTCATCTAAATTCAAAATTTAATCTAAGATTTCAGAATGTAATGAATATTTTGGAAATGCAGATTCCCTAAATTTTTTGCCTAAAATTCCATATTGGCTCATTATAAATTTTTAGTGTCTTATTCTCATCTGATTTTTAGAGGCAGTTAACTTCGTTAGTCATGTCCAGGGATTTTACTGACATTCAGGAAACCTAAGCATGATCCTAAGTGCCTCTAATCAGCACTACCACCTTCGGTACATTTCTGCTGCCCATTTACCTGAACAATGTATCTCTTGAGGAAAGTCTCAAATTAATTGCATTTCTCAATATGCATTCTATCCTCTAATTACAAATAATTTTCATGTACAAAAGACAGTTCTTTAAACATTCAGATATTCAAAGCCTCATATAAAAGGTCATAAACAAGAAAATTCAAACTGATGCAAAGTGTTTCTTTTTCCYTCAACATTGAAAAAGTCCATCTGTAAATGCAATATTTTCACCTATTTAATTGCATTTTGAGTCTAGGCTGATATTCYCCCTGCTGGAACAGAAATCGTAATTTTCTGCAATCTGCTGGGTCAATATTTTTCAATATGTAATGCCATGCTTTTAAGCCTCCAGATTTACTTTTGATACCTTCTGGATTTCCCAGGTTTGATGAAACATGATCCAACTATGAGAAAGTGCAAGACAATAACCACTCTGTCACTGTAAACCAAGTTCTGAGGAACTGTGATCTTTCTTGCAAATCAGCCTTCCTAATAAAAACAACCTTATCCTAGGCATGTTTTAGTGTAACTCATCTAGAGGCAATAGAAAGAATTTAATGTCAAGAGAAGAGAAGAGCATAAAAGATATCTGTCAGAGAGCTTTCTGCAAAACACAGAAAAGTAAGCAAAACTGACTCTATTTTGCTTCACTTATGAGAGTCTATACCAAAATTTAAATCTTCTGACTGAATATTACCTTTTTTAAAAGATATCTACTGTACAATTTGAAACACTCAGAGGGAAAGCAGGGACAATCTCAAATTCATCCTTGAACCCTTATCTAGAAATGAAAAAAAAAAAAGTCCGAAATACCATGTTATGTGTTTTCTTATTGTAAGAAATTTCTCTTTAAGGACCTGAATAAGGGGGGGGGGAAGAAAGAGAAAGAGAAAGAGAAAGAGAAAGAGAAAGAGAAAGAGAAAGAGAAAGAGAAAGAGAAAGAGAAAGAGAAAGAGAAAGAGAAAGAGAAAGAGAA